>NW_028169767.1:10000-96760 GCF_963971535.1 Notolepis coatsorum | reverse complement strand
ATTCCGCGCGGGGGGAAATTGTGAAAGTGTGGGTGACGCCTGTGCACCGCCGGCCAACGGGGGGAGAGGGTCTCTCGCGAGTCTCTATGACAAACGTTCAAAGGATACAAAAAGGGGGCGTGGCCTTAAGGATCGGGGGAGTTGGTCAACATAGACCAATCAAAGAGGATATCCCTACTGAGTGCAATGACACAACCCGCAACACTATACACTATTACACATATTACACACTAATTACTATTACACTATTACACTATTACACTATTACACACTATTACACTATTACACACTATTACACAATTGACACTATTTACACTATTACACACTATTACACTATATACACTATTACACATATTACACACTATTACACTATTACACACTATTACACTATTACACACTATTACACTATTACACACTATTACACTATTACGACACTATTACACTATTACACACTATTACACTATTACACTATTACACATTATCCACACTATTACACTATTACACACTATTACACTATTACCCAAACTATTACACTATTACACACTATTACACTATTACACACTATTACACTATTACACTATTACACACTATTACACCTATTACACTATTACACACTATTACACTATTACACACTATTACACTATTACACTATACACTTTACACACTATTACACTATTACACTATTACACTATTACACACTATTACCACTATTACACTAATTACACACTATTACACTATTCACCTTACACTATTACACATTACACACTATTACACTATTACACACTATTACACTATTACCTATTACACACTATTGACACTATTACACTATTACACTATTACACACTATTACACTATTACACTATTACACTTATTACACACTATTACACTTACCTATTACACTATTACACTATTACACTATTACTTCACTATTACACTATTACACTATTACACACTATTACACTATTACACTATACACACTATTACACTATTACACACTATTACACTATTACACACTATTACACTATTACACTATTACACACTAGTACACTATTACACTATTACACACTATTACACTATTACACACTATTAACACTATTACACACTATTACACTATTACACTATTACACACTATTACACTATTACACACTATTACACTATTACACTATTACACACTATTACACACTATTACACTATTACACTATTACCCTTTACACTATTACACTATTACACACTTTCACTATTACACTATTACACACTATTACACTATTACACACTATTACACTATTACACTATTACACACTATTACACTATTACACACTATTACACTATTACACTATTACACACTATTACACTATTACACACTATTACACTATTACACTATTACACTATTACACACTATTACACTATTACACTATTACACTATTACACACTATTACACACTATTACACTATTACACTATTACACACTATTACACTATTACACACTATTACACTATTACACTATTACACTATTACACACTATTACACTATTACACTATTACACTATTACACTATTACACACTATTACACTATTACACTATTACACACTATTACACTATTACACACTATTACACTATTACACTATTACACACTATTACACACTATTACACTATTACACACTATTACACTATTACACACTATTACACTATTACACACTATTACACTATTACACTATTACACTATTCACACTATACACTATTACACCTATTACACTATTACACACTATTACACACTATTACACTATTACACTATTACACTATTACACAATATTACACAATTACACACTATTACACACTATTACACTATTACACTATTACACACTATTACACTATTACACTATTACACTATTACACACTATTACACTATTACACTATTACACACTATTACACTATTACACCTATTACACTATTACACTATTACACTATTACACTATTACACACTATTACACACTATTACACTATTACACTATTACACACTATTACACTATTACACTATTACACACTATTACACTATTACACTATTACACGCTATTACACTATTACACTATTACACTATTACACACTATTACACTATTACACTATTACACACTATTACACTATTACACACTATTACACTATTACACACTATTACACTATTACACTATTACACTATTACACGCTATTACACTATTACACTATTACACTATTACACACTATTACACACTATTACACTATTACACTATTACACACTATTACACTATTACACACTATTACACTATTACACTATTACACTATTACACACTATTACACTATTACACTATTACGCTATTACACTATTACACACTATTACACTATTACACACTATTACACTATTACACACTATTACACTATTACACTATTACACACTATTACACACTATTACACTATTACACACTATTACACTATTACACACTATTACACTATTACACACTATTACACTATTACACACTATTACACTATTACACTATTACACTATTACACACTATTACACTATTACACACTATTACACTATTACACTATTACACTATTACACTATTACACTATTACACACTATTACACTATTACACACTATTACACTATTACACACTATTACACACTATTACACTATTACACACTATTACACTATTACACACTATTACACACTATTACACTATTACACACTATTACACTATTACACAATATTACACTATTACACACTATTACACTATTACACACTATTACACTATTACACACTATTACACTATTACACACTATTACACTATTACACTATTACACACTATTACACTATTACACACTATTACACTATTACACACTATTACACACTATTACACTATTACACACTATTACACTATTACACACTATTACACACTATTACACTATTACACACTATTACACTATTACACAATATTACACTATTACACACTATTACACTATTACACTATTACACACTATTACACTATTACACTATTACACTATTACACACTATTACACTATTACACACTATTACACTATTACACACTATTACACACTATTACACTATTACACACTATTACACTATTACACACTATTATACACTATTACACACTATTACACTATTACACTATTACACACTATTACACTATTACACTATTACACAATATTACACTATTACACACTATTACACTATTACACACTATTACACTATTACACTATTACACACTATTACACTATTACACACTATTACACTATTACACTATTACACACTATTACACTATTACACACTATTACACTATTACACTATTACACACTATTACACTATTAAACCGAGTACAATGGCACAATCCGCAAGTCTCTACGACAAACGGTTCAAGAGATACACTGAGGGGGTGTGGCCTAAGGGGGCGTGGTCTAAGGATCGGGGGAGTGGTCAACATCGACCAATGAAAGGTGGTCAAGATCGACCAATGGCACAATCCGCAAGTCTCTACGACAAACGGTTCAAGAGATACACTGAGGGGGTGTGGCCTAAGGGGGCGTGGTCTAAGGATCGGGGGAGTGGTCAACATCGACCAATGAAAGGTGGTCAACATGGACCAATGAAAAATGAAAGAGGATATCCCTACTGAGTACAATGACACAACCCACAAGACAGAGGGCGCTGTCAGCAATTCAGTACTGCAACACAGTGATGGCCAATGATGGGTTAAGTGGATGATGTCATTGGCAGCTCAGCCACGAGCCACACAGCTGAACCAATCATGAGTGAGCCATGAGCCACACAGGTGAAGCAATCACTATGACTTGCATATTTTCTATCCAATGGATTTCTATGGAGGCAGATGCATGACTGCATTGTCACATTGATTAAAAGAAAACTATAAGAGATGAAGCGTTGTGACGCGCACATGAGCACTACAACGAGTAGGCGAAGGGTTGTGCGCGATATTGTGACATTCGTGCGATATTGTGGCACTCCTTCGGCGATCGGAACAGAAGGCTAAAAAATAGTGTGAAAAATGTGATTTCTAGAGTGCGATTGCATGGCGGTCAATGGGGAGGAGAACCTTCAAACAAATGGTCGTCAGTTGAGATAGAAATGTCCAATTCCATTTATTTTTCTTTTGTGAGCGGGTTGACAGCCGTGTCATCGTTTTGATGTGTTTGTTTTATTTCTACGTCCAAAATTGAGATCACACTCGCAATTCACCCAAGGTAGGGGGAAAAAGATTATTTCAGCTGCTACACTCTAAAATGCAATGCATTCCCAATGGGACCGATATTTTACCGTTTAAAGTCGATTCGTAGCCAGACGGTGCGGTGAAACTTTACGAGTTCGGAGACCGGTGTTGCCATAGGCAAGCCGCTCGTTTTGATACCTTTCACGTGTATGGGGCGCGAACGCTTACGTGTTGCAAAGTGTTTGCAAAATCGGTGGAATAAAGAATAATAAATAACTAGACAATTCCGTGCGGGGGAAATTGTGAAAGTGTGGGTGACGCCTGTGCACCGCCGGCCAACGGGGGAGAGGGTCTCTCGCGAGTCTCTATGACAAACGGTTCAAAGGATACAAAAAGGGGGCACGGCCTAAGGATCGGGGGAGTGGTCAACATAGACCAATCAAAGAGGATATCCCTACTGAGTGCAATGACACAACCCGCAACACTATTACACAATATTACACTATTACACACTATTACACACTATTACACACTATTACACACTATTACACTATTACACACTATTACACTATTACACACTATTACACACTATTACACTATTACACACTATTACACTATTACACTATTACACACTATAACACTATTACACTATTACACTATTACACACTATTACACTATTACACTATTACACACTATTACACTATTACACACTATTACACTATTACACACTATTACACTATTACACACTATTACACACTATTACACTATTACACTATTACACACTATTACACTATTACACACTATTACACTATTACACACTATTACACTATTACACTATTACACACTATAACACTATTACACTATTACACTATTACACAATATTGCACTATTACACTATTACACTATTACACACTATTACACTATTACACACTATTACACTATTACACACTATTACACTATTACACTATTGCACACTATTACACTATTACACACTATTACACTATTACACACTATTACACACTATTACACTATTACACACTATTACACACTATTACACTATTACACACTATTACACACTATTACACTATTACACACTATTACACTATTACACTATTACACACTATTACACTATTACACTATTACACACTATTACACTATTACACACTATTACACTATTACACACTATTACACTATTACACACTATTACACTATTACACTATTACACACTATTACACACTATTACACTATTACACTATTACACACTATTACACTATTACACACTATTACACTATTACACACTATTACACTATTACACACTATTACACTATTACACTATTACACACTATTACACTATTACACACTATTACACTATTACACACTATTACACTATTACACTATTACACACTATTACACACTATTACACTATTACACACTATTACACTATTACACACTATTACACTATTACACACTATTACACTATTACACTATTACACACTATTACACTATTACACACTATTACACTATTACACACTATTACACTATTACACTATTACACACTATTACACTATTACACTATTACACACTATTACACTATTACACTATTACACACTATTACACTATTACACACTACACTATTACACTATTACACTATTACACACTATTACACTATTACACACTATTACACTATTACACTATTACACACTATTACACTATTACACTATTACACACTATTACACTATTACACACTATTACACTATTACACTATTACACACTATTACACTATTACACACTATTACACACTATTACACTATTACACACTATTACACTATTACACTATTACACACTATTACACTATTACACTATTACACACTATTACACTATTACACTATTACACACTATTACACTATTACACTATTACACACTATTACACTATTACACACTATTACACACTATTACACACTATTACACTATTACACACTATTACACTATTACACACTATTACACTATTACACTATTACACACTATTACACTATTACACTATTACACACTATTACACTATTACACTATTACACACTATTACACTATTAGACACTATTACACTATTACACACTATTACACTATTACACTATTACACACTATTACACACTATTACACTATTACACACTATTACACTATTACACACTATTACACTATTACACACTATTACACTATTACACAATATTACACTATTACACACTATTACACTATTACACTATTACACACTATTACACTATTACACTATTACACACTATTACACTATTACACTATTACACACTATTACACTATTACACACTATTACACTATTACACCGAGTACAATGGCACAATCCGCAAGTCTCTACGACAAACGGTTCAAGAGATACACTGAGGGGGTGTGGCCTAAGGGGGCGTGGTCTAAGGATCGGGGGAGTGGTCAACATCGACCAATGAAAGGTGGTCAACATCGACCAATGGCACAATCCCCAAGTCTCTACGACAAACGGTTCAAGAGTTACACTGAGGGGGTGTGGCCTAAGGGGGCGTGGTCTAAGGATCGGGGGAGTGGTCAACATCGACCAATGAAAGGTGGTCAACAGGGGGAGTGGTCAACATCGACCAATGAAAGGTGGTCAACATCGACCAATGGCACAATCCGCAAGTCTCTACGACAAACGGTTCAAGAGATACACTGAGGGGGTGTGGCCTAAGGGGGCGTGGTCTAAGGATCGGGGGAGTGGTCAACATCGACCAATGAAAGGTGGTCAACATGGACCAATGAAAAATGAAAGAGGATATCCCTACTGAGTACAATGACACAACCCACAAGACAGAGGGCGCTGTCAGCAATTCAGTACTGCAACACAGTGATGGCCAATGATGGGTTAAGTGGATGATGTCATTGGCAGCTCAGCCACGAGCCACACAGCTGAACCAATCATGAGTGAGCCATGAGCCACACAGGTGAAGCAATCACTATGACTTGCATATTTTCTATCCAATGCATTTCTATGGAGGCAGATGCATGACTGCATTGTCACATTGATTAAAAGAAAACTATAAGAGATGAAGCGTTGTGACGCGCACATGAGCACTACAACGAGTAGGCGAAGGGTTGTGCGCGATATTGTGGCATTCGTGCGATATTGTGGCACTCCTTCGGCGATCGGAACAGAAGGCTAAAAAATAGTGTGAAAAATGTGATTTCTAGAGGGCGATTGCATGGCGGTCAATGGGGAGGAGAACCTTCAAACAAATGGTCGTCAGTTGAGATAGAAATGTCCAATTCCATTTATTTTTCTTTTGTGAGCGGGTTGACAGCCGTGTCATCGTTTTGATGTGTTTGTTTTATTTCTACGTCCAAAATTGAGATCACACTCGCAATTCACCCAAGGTAGGGGGAAAAAGATTATTTCAGCTGCTACACTCTAAAATGCAATGCATTCCCAATGGGACCGATATTTTACCGTTTAAAGTCGATTCGTAGCCAGACGGTGCGGTGAAACTTTACGAGTTCAGAGACCGGTGTTGCCATAGGCAAGCCGCTCGTTTTGATACCTTTCACGTGTATGGGGCGCGAACGCTTACGTGTTGCAAAGTGTTTGCAAAATCGGTGGAATAAAGAATAAAGAATAACGTAATGTATTATTAACGATAATGTTGCCATAGATCTTGGCTAGCCTGACTTTAGTAAAGTGTGAACGGTGAACAATTTTACATTGGATCAGTCCGTGCCTGGCACAAATTGAAGAGGAGTGGACCCGGTGTAGAATATCGTCCCACAGGTCTTCTGTGATGTCCTCACCCAGGTCCTCCTCCCAACTCCTCCTGATCTTTTCTAATGAGGTAGGACGCAGTGAGGAAATCAAGCCATACAGGACAGATATAATACCCTTTTGTGACCAGTGTAGGCTTAGTTAATTAGATTAATTAATTACACAGCAAATTATCACGTTATGAAAATTAACTCAAAATGAATTACAATTTTTTTTGTATCTCATTCATTCCATAAGAATGTAGAATACACATTTACAGAATTCTTTTTTTTATATGGTCCATTTGCATGTTCTTGGTATCTGATTCTAGGGACATCTATGAATCTCAGGGAATGTATTCCCAGTGTCAGAAATACTGTGGGCTAGATCCACAAAGAATGGATTGCACGGTGCAAGTTGCACCCTTACTTACAATTCATTATGAATTGAAAATGGGGGACCCTGATGTAAACAAGACGAAAGTCTTTCTCTGGTCTGCATCCCCTTAACAATTGTGCATTGAGCCGTACTGTATTGTACCCATTCTGCAATCTGTTAATAACATTTTCATTCAATCAATCAATCTGTGCGGTGATTGATTGAATGAACATTTTATTTTGAGTAAATTGTAATGAACCAATCAATAAATCAAATTTATTTGTATAGCACGTTTAAACATGACGCTTGTCAACCAAAGTGCTTCACATAGCTAAGCTAAGTACAAAGAAAAGTATAAAATAAACAGAAAAATAAAATAAAATCAACGGATAGACAAAGGAAAAACAGAACAACACGTCAACAAGTACGGCAAGAGTCAAAGTGAGTCAGGGAAGGCCAGGCGATATAGGTGGGTTTTGAGTTTTGATTTAAAAGACTCGATGGAGGGGGCAGATTTGATGGACATGGGGATGCTGTTCCAGAGGTCAGGGGCTGCGACCGCAAAAGCACATCCCCCCCCCTAGACTTGAAGTTAGACCTACGAGTGGTTAGGAGACCCTTATCAGCCGATCTGAGGGCCCTGGCGTCGGTATAGGGGGTGAGGAGGTCTGCTAGGTAAGCAGGGGCTTTACCATTTAGGGCTTTATAAACCATTAAGAGGACCTTGAAGTCTATTCTAAAGCGCACCGGGAGCCAGTGGAGGGAGGCAAGTACAGGGGTGATGTGAGCTCTCTTCCGGGTACCTGTGAGCAGTCTAGCGGGGAGTTGTAGACGGGCTATGGTGGATTTATTTAGCCCCTTGATTCATTCAATCAATCAATCAATCAATCAATCAAATTTATTTGTTAGCACGCCTTGATCTTGGCTATGGACCGGAGCTGGAAAAAGCACCCCTTCACCACCGAGTTTACCTGCCTATTGAAGGAAAACTCGGTGTCAAAGAGCACGCCCAAGATTGCTTATCTTAGATTGATGTTAGTTTACTGTTTACCAGATACCAGATACCTTGACATTTTTGGCTATAATGTGTTACTGTAAATAAGATATAAATTATTTGGTCATATAATGAATTGATGTGGGTTGTGTATGTACATGTTTATAAATGTGTAGCTGCTGTATATTTATTTGTACAGTAAAGGAGTGTGTAGGAAGGAAGAGCAAAACAACAATTATTGCCATTCTCTTAACTTTTAATAGAATGCTTTCTGCACATGATTGCATTATTATACCCAAGCACAGTATTAAGAATGACCCAGGACATGCTGTAGTAGTACGTATATAAATAAACTACTGCGGTAACTATATATGTGAGCTTTTTTTTTTCTTTCCGTCAAATGTATCGTCTTTAGTAATCGAGTCATCTTCTCAGCAGCCATAGAGTCGGTTGATCCTCAGGATGTCAATGTCGGACAGATCCTGTCTCTGTCCAATCTGCACATTGGAGTCAGGAATGGGGGTCCGTGCTTGATGGAGAAGGCTGTTCTGCCATAGTGCATGATGGAGGAGTAGTCATAGGGGGTGTCCAGGTTATTGGTGTACTGCCTGTGGAAGTTGTAGGCCATTCTAGGGTCAATATTGCTTTCTGGGTCTTTTTAATGGAACCAAGGTAGAGGTCAATGGAACCTCTTGTGGGTAGTGGCCCCTGCTCCACTTCGTTTCTGCTCTTTCTCCTGCTTCCTCTCCTTCAAATACTTGTCCCTTAGGTACTTCCATTTTCTTTTGCACTCCTCGACTGTTGATATAATAAGACAAAAATATCTTACTTAAATAAACAATTTGAGGTGTTCAACCAGTCATATACATAAAGGACACTTGTCAGAGCTTTACTTTTATCAATAACAAAATGTTTAGGACACAATAACTAATGTCCAAAATGTCAGTTAGAACCTTGAAATCATGGTACCACTAAAAATTTTTAATAAAATCAACGGATAGACAAAGGAAAAACAGAACAAAACAGAACAACACGTCGACAAGTACGGCAAGAGTCAAAGTGAGTCAGGGAAGGCCAGGCGATATAGGTGGGTTTTGAGTTTTGATTTAAGGCGAGACACTACAGGTGAATAGGGTAAAACATTTAACTAATAGATATCACAATGAAACTTCCCCAGTTGATTACTTATATTAAGACAAGACTTTTTTGTATTACAAGTTTTCTGACATTATGTTTCAATATGCAAATGAGGCATGACCTACTTAAATATGCATATAATTCCAGGACAGAAATCTGAACATTGGATAATGCCATTTTCAAAATTATAGTTTCATTTTGTTGACACATTAGAGCCAAAGGTTATTACAGAGGGGATTTTGGATATCTCTTTTTATCACTCCATAAATCAGAAAATACTCCATTTTTATGGTAAAATTCCATATTTCGCCATGTTTTTAGGAATAAAATGTGATATAAATCAGGGTATGAATGCGATATCAACAAACCCTTCTGTAAATACCTTCAGAACATAGATATGAATAGAACTGGAAGGGTTGGTGTATGTGAGTGCTACTGAAGTGGAGATTTCTGGCTCAGAGTATGAGGAAAAACTCTTAAAACTAATTTTTGGAAAAAACGCCTTCAAAGTTCACTCTCTCACTCTCTATATGAGCCTGTATCACACGTCTCTCTCCTCCTCTGTCTCTCTCACTCTCTATATGAGCCTGTATCACACTTCTCTCTCCTCCTCTGTCTCTCTCACTCTCTATATGAGCCTGTATCACACTTATCTCTCTCCTCTGTCTCTCTCACTCTCTATATGAGAAAAAAACAAACGAACTAAAACAAAAACGCAAAAAAACGAACGAACTAAAACAAAAACGTACTTTTCGAGTTTTCTGACTTTTTCAAGTTTTCGGATTTTTCCGAGTTTTTGGGTTTTCGGACTGTTCCGAGTTTTTGAACTTTTTCGGATTTTTGCTGTTTCCGAGTTTTTGGAATTTTCAGAGTTTTTGGATTTTTTCGGGTTTTCGGGTTTTCGGACTTTTCCGAGTTTTTGAACTTTTTCGGATTTTTGATGTTTCCGAGTTTTCGGATTTTTCCGAGTTTTTGGGTTTTCGGACTTTTCCGAGTTTTTGAACTTTTTCGGATTTTTGATGTTTCCGAGTTTTCGGATTTTTCCGAGTTTTTGGGTTTTCGGACTTTTCAGAGTTTTTGAACTTTTTCGGATTTTTGATGTTTCCGAGTTTTCGGAATTTTCCGAGTTTTTGGATTTTTCCGAGTTTTCGGATTTTCGGACTTTTCCGAGTTTTTGAACTTTTTCGGATTTTTGATGTTTCCGAGTTTTCGGATTTTTTCGAGTTTTGGGATTTTTCGGAGTTTTGGAACTTTTTAGATTTTTCCGAGTTTTCGGATTTTTCCGAGTTTTCGGGTTTTGGGATTTTTCCGAGTTTTTGAACTTTTTCGGATTTTAGATTTTTCCGAGTTTTGGGATTTTTTCGAGTTTTCGGATTTTTCCGATCATGGCACAATCCGCAAGTCTCTACGACAAACGGTTCAAGAGATACACTGAGGGGGTGTGGCCTAAGGGGGCGTGGTCTAAGGATCGGGGGAGTGGTCAACATCGACCAATGAAAGGTGGTCAACATCGACCAATGGCACAATCCCCAAGTCTCTACGACAAACGGTTCAAGAGATACACTGAGGGTGTGTGGCCTAAGGGGGCGTGGTCTAAGGATCGGGGGAGTGGTCAACATCGACCAATGAAAGGTGGTCAACAGGGGGAGTGGTCAACATCGACCAATGAAAGGTGGTCAACATCGACCAATGGCACAATCCGCAAGTCTCTACGACAAACGGTTCAAGAGATACACTGAGGGGGTGTGGCCTAAGGGGGCGTGGTCTAAGGATCGGGGGAGTGGTCAACATCGACCAATGAAAGGTGGTCAACATGGACCAATGAAAAATGAAAGAGGATATCCCTACTGAGTACAATGACACAACCCACAAGACAGAGGGCGCTGTCAGCAATTCAGTACTGCAACACAGTGATGGCCAATGATGGGTTAAGTGGATGATGTCATTGGCAGCTCAGCCACGAGCCACACAGCTGAATCAATCATGAGTGAGCCATGAGCCACACAGGTGAAGCAATCACTATGACTTGCATATTTTCTATCCAATGCATTTCTATGGAGGCAGATGCATGACTGCATTGTCACATTGATTAAAAGAAAACTATAAGAGATGAAGCGTTGTGACGCGCACATGAGCACTACAACGAGTAGGCGAAGGGTTGTGCGCGATATTGTGACATTCGTGCGATATTGTGGCACTCCTTCGGCGATCGGAACAGAAGGCTAAAAAATAGTGTGAAAAATGTGATTTCTAGAGTGCGATTGCATGGCGGTCAATGGGGAGGAGAACCTTCAAACAAATGGTCGTCAGTTGAGATAGAAATGTCCAATTCCATTTATTTTTCTTTTGTGAGCGGGTTGACAGCCGTGTCATCGTTTTGATGTGTTTGTTTTATTTCTACGTCCAAAATTGAGATCACACTCGCAATTCACCCAAGGTAGGGGGAAAAAGATTATTTCAGCTGCTACACTCTAAAATGCAATGCATTCCCAATGGGACCGATATTTTACCGTTTAAAGTCGATTCGTAGCCAGACGGTGCGGTGAAACTTTACGAGTTCGGAGACCGGTGTTGCCATAGGCAAGCCGCTCGTTTTGATACCTTTCACGTGTATGGGGCGCGAACGCTTACGTGTTGCAAAGTGTTTGCAAAATCGGTGGAATAAAGAATAATAATAAAAAGAGTATGGATATGTATAGTGTGGGTGGCAACCTGGCTTCGCCAGGTCACCCACACTAACTAGACAATTCCGCGCGGGGGAAATTGTGAAAGTGTGGGTGACGCCTGTGCACCGCCGGCCAACGGGGGAGAGGGTCTCTCGCGAGTCTCTATGACAAACGGTTCAAAGGATACAAAAAGGGGGCGTGGCCTAAGGATCGGGGGAGTGGTCAACATAGACCAATGAAAGAGGATATCCCTACTGAGTGCAACGACACAACCCGCAACACTATTACACTATTACACACTATTACACTATTACACTATTACACACTATTACACTATTACACTATTACACACTATTACACTATTACACTATTACACACTATTACACTATTACACACTATTACACTATTACACTATTACACTATTACACACTATTACACTATTACACTATTACACACTATTACACTATTACACACTATTACACTATTACACTATTACACACTATTACACTATTACACTATTACACACTATTACACTATTACACACTATTACACTATTACACACTATTACACTATTACACACTATTACACTATTACACTATTACACTATTACACACTATTACACTATTACACACTATTACACTATTACACACTATTACACTATTACACTAATACACACTATTACACTATTACACTATTACACACTATTACACTATTACACACTATTACACTATTACACACTATTACACTATTACACACTATTACACTATTACACTATTACACACTATTACACACTATTACACTATTACACACTATTGCACTATTACACTATTACACACTATTACACTATTACACTATTACACACTATTACACTATTACACTATTACACAATATTACACTATTACACACTATTACACTATTACACTATTACACACTATTACACTATTACACTATTACACTATTACACACTATTACACTATTACACTATTACACACTATTACACTATTACACTATTACACACTATTACACTATTACACACTATTACACTATTACACACTATTACACTATTACACACTATTACACACTATTACACTATTACACTATTACACAATATTACACTATTACACTATTACACACTATTACACTATTACACACTATTACACACTATTACACTATTACACACTATTACACTATTACACACTATTACACTATTACACACTATTACACTATTACACACTATTACACACTATTACACTATTACACTATTACACACTATTACACTATTACACTATTACACACTATTACACTATTACACTATTACACACTATTACACTATTAGACACTATTACACTATTACACACTATTACACTATTACACTATTACACACTATTACACACTATTACACTATTACACACTATTACACTATTACACACTATTACACTATTACACTATTACACACTATTACACAATATTACACTATTACACACTATTACACTATTACACTATTACACACTATTACACACTATTACACTATTACACACTATTACACTATTACACTATTACACACTATTACACTATTACACTATTACACACTATTACACTATTACACACTATTACACTATTACACCGAGTACAATGGCACAATCCGCAAGTCTCTACGACAAACGGTTCAAGAGATACACTGAGGGGGTGTGGCCTAAGGGGGCGTGGTCTAAGGATCGGGGGAGTGGTCAACATCGACCAATGAAAGGTGGTCAACATCGACCAATGGCACAATCCCCAAGTCTCTACGACAAACGGTTCAAGAGTTACACTGAGGGGGTGTGGCCTAAGGGGGCGTGGTCTAAGGATCGGGGGAGTGGTCAACATCGACCAATGAAAGGTGGTCAACATGGACCAATGAAAAATGAAAGAGGATATCCCTACTGAGTACAATGACACAACCCACAAGACAGAGGGCGCTGTCAGCAATTCAGTACTGCAACACAGTGATGGCCAATGATGGGTTAAGTGGATGATGTCATTGGCAGCTCAGCCACGAGCCACACAGCTGAACCAATCATGAGTGAGCCATGAGCCACACAGGTGAAGCAATCACTATGACTTGCATATTTTCTATCCAATGCATTTCTATGGAGGCAGATGCATGACTGCATTGTCACATTGATTAAAAGAAAACTATAAGAGATGAAGCGTTGTGACGCGCACATGAGCACTACAACGAGTAGGCGAAGGGTTGTGCGCGATATTGTGACATTCGTGCGATATTGTGGCACTCCTTCGGCGATCGGAACAGAAGGCTAAAAAATAGTGTGAAAAATGTGATTTCTAGAGTGCGATTGCATGGCGGTCAATGGGGAGGAGAACCTTCAAACAAATGGTCGTCAGTTGAGATAGAAATGTCCAATTCCATTTATTTTTCTTTTGTGAGCGGGTTGACAGCCGTGTCATCGTTTTGATGTGTTTGTTTTATTTCTACGTCCAAAATTGAGATCACACTCGCAATTCACCCAAGGTAGGGGGAAAAAGATTATTTCAGCTGCTACACTCTAAAATGCAATGCATTCCCAATGGGACCGATATTTTACCGTTTAAAGTCGATTCTTAGCCAGACGGTGCGGTGAAACTTTACGAGTTCGGAGACCGGTGTTGCCATAGGCAAGCCGCTCGTTTTGATACCTTTCACGTGTATGGGGCGCGAACGCTTACGTGTTGCAAAGTGTTTGCAAAATCGGTGGAATAAAGAATAATAATAATAAAAAGAGTATGGATATGTATAGTGTGGGTGGCAACCTGGCTTCGCCAGGTCACCCACACTAACTAGACAATTCCGCGCGGGGGAAATTGTGAAAGTGTGGGTGACGCCTGTGCACCGCCGGCCAACGGGGGAGAGGGTCTCTCGCGAGTCTCTATGACAAACGCTTCAAAGGATACAAAAAGGGGGCGCGGCCTAAGGATCGGGGGAGTGGTCAACATAGACCAATCAAAGAGGATATCCCTACTGAGTGCAATGACACAACCCGCAACACTATTACACAATATTACACTATTACACACTATTACACACTATTACACACTATTACACACTATTACACTATTACACACTATTACACTATTACACACTATTACACACTATTACACTATTACACACTATTACACTATTACACTATTACACACTATAACACTATTACACTATTACACTATTACACACTATTACACTATTACACTATTACACACTATTACACTATTACACACTATTACACTATTACACACTATTACACTATTACACTATTACACTATTACACACTATTACACTATTACACTATTACACACTATTACACTATTACACACTATTACACTATTACACTATTACACACTATTACACTATTACACTATTACACACTATTACACTATTACACACTATTACACTATTACACTCTATTACACTATTACACACTATTACACTATTACACTATTACACACTATTACACTATTGCACTATTACACACTATTACACTATTACACTATTACACACTATTACACTATTACACACTATTACACTATTACACACTATTACACTATTACACACTATTACACTATTACACTATTACACTATTACACACTATTACACTATTACACTATTACACACTATTACACTATTACACTATTACACACTATTACACTATTACACTATTACACACTATTACACTATTACACTATTACACACTATTACACTATTACACACTATTACACTATTACACTCTATTACACTATTACACACTATTACACTATTACACTATTACACACTATTACACTATTGCACTATTACACACTATTACACTATTACACTATTACACACTATTACACTATTACACACTATTACACTATTACACTATTACACACTATAACACTATTACACTATTACACTATTACACACTATTACACTATTACACTATTACACACTATTACACTATTACACACTATTACACTATTACACTATTACACACTATTACACTATTACACTATTACACACTATTACACTATTACACACTATTACACTATTACACACTATTACACTATTACACTATTACACACTATTACACTATTACACACTATTACACTATTACACTATTACACACTATTACACTATTACACTATTACACACTATTACACTATTACACTATTACACACTATTACACACTATTACACTATTACACACTATTACACTATTACACACTATTACACACTATTACACTATTACACACTATTACACTATTACACACTATTACACTATTACACTATTACACACTATTACACTATTACACACTATTACACTATTACACACTATTACACTATTACACTATTACACACTATTACATTTTACACTATTACACACTATTACACTATTACACTATTACAATATTACACACTATTACACACTATTACACTATTACACACTATTACACTATTACACTATTACACACTATTACACTATTACACACTATTACACTATTACACACTATTACACTATTACACTATTACACACTATTACACTATTACACACTATTACACTATTACACTATTACACACTATTACACTATTACACTATTACACACTATTACACTATTACACACTATTACACTATTACACACTATTACACTATTACACACTATTACACTATTACACTATTACACTATTACACACTATTACACACTAGTACACACTATTACACTATTACACACTATTACACACTATTACACTATTACACTATTACACACTATTACACTATTACACACTATTACACTATTACACTATTACACTATTACACACTATTACACTATTACACACTATTACACTATTACACACTATTACACTATTACACTATTACACTATTACACACTATTACACACTATTACACTATTACACTATTACACGCTATTACACTATTACACTATTACACTATTACACACTATTACACTATTACACAATATTACACTATTACACTATTACACACTATTACACTATTACACACTATTACACTATTACACACTATTACACACTATTACACACTATTACACTATTACACACTATTACACTATTACACTATTACACACTATTACACACTATTACACTATTACACTATTACACACTATTACACACTATTACACACTATTACACACTATTACACTATTACACACTATTACACTATTACACTATTTCACACTATTACACTATTACACTATTACACACTATTACACTATTACACACTATTACACTATTACACACTATTACACTATTACACACTATTACACACTATTACACTATTACACTATTACACACTATTACACTATTACACAATATTACACTATTACACTATTACACACTATTACACACTATTACACTATTACACTATTACACTATTACACAATTACACTATTACACACTATTACACTATTACACTATTACACACTATTACACTATTACACCGAGTACAATGACACAACCCACAAGACAGAGGGCGCTGTCAGCAATTCAGTACTGCAACACAGTGATGGCCAATGATGGGTTAAGTGGATGATGTCATTGGCAGCTCAGCCACGAGCCACACAGCTGAACCAATCATGAGTGAGCCATGAGCCACACAGGTGAAGCAATCACTATGACTTGCATATTTTCTATCCAATGCATTTCTATGGAGGCAGATGCATGACTGCATTGTCACGTTGATTAAAAGAAAACTATAAGAGATGAAGCGTTGTGACGCGCACATGAGCACTACAACGAGTAGGCGAAGGGTTGTGCGCGATATTGTGGCATTCGTGCGATATTGTGGCACTCCTTCGGCGATCGGAACAGAAGGCTAAAAAATAGTGTGAAAAATGTGATTTCTAGAGGGCGATTGCATGGCGGTCAATGGGGAGGAGAACCTTCAAACAAATGGTCGTCAGTTGAGATAGAAATGTCCAATTCCATTTATTTTTCTTTTGTGAGCGGGTTGACAGCCGTGTCATCGTTTTGATGTGTTTGTTTTATTTCTACGTCCAAAATTGAGATCACACTCGCAATTCACCCAAGGTAGGGGGAAAAAGATTATTTCAGCTGCTACACTCTAAAATGCAATGCATTCCCAATGGGACCGAAATTTTACCGTTTAAAGTCGATTCGTAGCCAGACGGTGCGGTGAAACTTTTACGGGTTCGAGACCGGTGTTGCCATAGGCAAGCCGCTCGTTTTGATACCTTTCACGTGTATGGGGCGCGAACGCTTACGTGTTGCAAAGTGTTTGCAAAATCGGTGGAATAAAGAAAGAATAAATAAAAAGAGTATGGATATGTATAGTGTGGGTGGCAACCTGGCTTCGCCAGGTCACCCACACTAACTAGACAATTCCGCGCGGGGGAAATTGTGAAAGTGTGGGTGACGCCTGTGCACCGCCGGCCAACGGGGGAGAGTGTCTCTCGCGAGTCTCTATGACAAACGGTTCAAAGGATACAAAAAGGGGGCGTGGCCTAAGGATCGGGGGAGTGGTCAACATAGACCAATCAAAGAGGATATCCCTACTGAGTGCAATGACACAACCCGCAACACTATTACACTATTACACACTATTACACTATTACACTATTACACACTATTACACTATTACACACTATTACACTATTACACACTATTACACTATTAGACACTATTACACTATTACACACTATTACACTATTACACTATTACACATTATTACACACTATTACACTATTACACACTATTACACTATTACACACTATTACACTATTACACACTATTACACTATTAGACACTATTACACTATTACACACTATTACACTATTACACATTATTACACACTATTACACTATTACACACTATTACACTATTACACACTATTACACTATTACACTATTACACACTATTACACTATTACACACTATTACACTATTACACTATTACACACTATTACACACTATTACACTATTACACACTATTACACTATTACACACTATTACACTATTACACTATTACACACTATTACACTATTACACACTATTACACTATTACACTATTACACACTATTACACTATTACACACTATTACACTATTACACTATTACACACTATTACACTATTACACACTATTACACTATTACACACTATTACACTATTACACACTATTACACTATTACACTATTACACACTATTACACTATTACACACTATTACACTATTACACACTATTACACTATTACACACTATTACACTATTACACACTATTACACTATTACACTATTACACACTATTACACTATTAGACACTATTACACTATTACACACTATTACACTATTACACTATTACACACTATTACACTATTACACACTATTACACTATTACACTATTACACACTATTACACTATTACACACTATTACACTATTACACACTATTACACTATTACACTATTACACACTATTACACTATTACACACTATTACACACTATTACACTATTACACTATTACACACTATTACACTATTACACACTATTACACTATTACACTATTACACACTATTACACTATTACACTATTACACACTACACTATTACACTATTACACTATTACACACTATTACACTATTACACACTATTACACTATTACACTATTACACACTATTACACTATTACACTATTACACACTAGTACACTATTACACACTATTACACTATTACACTATTACACACTATTACACTATTACACACTATTACACTATTACACACTATTACACTATTACACTATTACACACTATTACACTATTACACTATTACACACTATTACACTATTACACACTATTACACTATTAGACACTATTACACTATTACACACTATTACACTATTACACTATTACACACTATTACACTATTACACACTATTACACTATTACACTATTACACACTATTACACTATTACACACTATTACACTATTACACACTATTACACTATTACACTATTACACACTATTACACTATTACACACTATTACACTATTACACACTATTACACTATTACACTATTACACACTATTACACTATTACACTATTACACACTATTACACTATTACACTATTACACACTAGTACACTATTACACTATTACACTATTACACACTATTACACTATTACACACTATTACACTATTACACACTATTACACTATTACACTATTACACACTATTACACTATTACACTATTACACACTATTACACTATTACACTATTACACACTATTACACTATTACACACTATTACAATATTACACTATTACACACTATTACACTATTACACACTATTACACTATTACACTATTACACACTATTACACTATTACACACTATTACACTATTACACACTATTACACTATTACACTATTACACTATTACACACTATTACACTATTAGACACTATTACACTATTACACACTATTACACTATTACACTATTACACACTATTACACAATATTACACTATTACACACTATTACACTATTACACTATTACACACTATTACACTATTACACACTATTACACTATTACACTATTACACAATATTACACTATTACACACTATTACACTATTACACTATTACACTATTACACACTATTACACACTATTACACTATTACACTATTACACACTATTACACTATTACACACTATTACACTATTTCACACTATTACACTATTACACTATTACACACTATTACACTATTACACACTATTACACTATTACACACTATTACACTATTACACACTATTACACTATTACACACTATTACACTATTACACTATTACACACTATTACACTATTAGACACTATTACACTATTACACACTATTACACTATTACACTATTACACACTATTACACTATTACACACTATTACACTATTACACTATTACACACTATTACACTATTACACACTATTACACTATTACACACTATTACACTATTACACTATTACACACTATTACACTATTACACACTATTACACTATTACACACTATTACACTATTACACACTATTACACTATTACACTATTACACACTATTACACTATTACACTATTACACACTACACTATTACACTATTACACTATTACACACTATTACACTATTACACACTATTACACTATTACACTATTACACACTATTACACTATTACACTATTACACACTAGTACACTATTACACTATTACACTATTACACACTATTACACTATTACACACTATTACACTATTACACACTATTACACTATTACACTATTACACACTATTACACTATTACACTATTACACACTATTACACTATTACACTATTACACACTATTACACTATTACACACTATTACAATATTACACTATTACACACTATTACACTATTACACACTATTACACTATTACACTATTACACACTATTACACTATTACACACTATTACACTATTACACACTATTACACTATTACACTATTACACTATTACACACTATTACACTATTAGACACTATTACACTATTACACACTATTACACTATTACACTATTACACACTATTACACAATATTACACTATTACACACTATTACACTATTACACTATTACACACTATTACACTATTACACACTATTACACTATTACACTATTACACAATATTACACTATTACACACTATTACACTATTACACTATTACACACTATTACACACTATTACACTATTACACACTATTACACACTATTACACTATTACACACTATTACACTATTACACTATTACACACTATTACACTATTACACACTATTACACTATTACACCGAGTACAATGGCACAATCCGCAAGTCTCTACGACAAACGGTTCAAGAGATACACTGAGGGGGTGTGGCCTAAGGGGGCGTGGTCTAATGATCGGGGGAGTGGTCAACATCGACCAATGAAAGGTGGTCAACATGGACCAATGAAAAATGAAAGAGGATATCCCTACTGAGTACAATGACACAACCCACAAGACAGAGGGCGCTGTCAGCAATTCAGTACTGCAACACAGTGATGGCCAATGATGGGTTAAGTGGATGATGTCATTGGCAGCTCAGCCACGAGCCACACAGCTGAACCAATCATGAGTGAGCCATGAGCCACACAGGTGAAGCAATCACTATGACTTGCATATTTTCTATCCAATGCATTTCTATGGAGGCAGATGCATGACTGCATTGTCACATTGATTAAAAGAAAACTATAAGAGATGAAGCGTTGTGACGCGCACATGAGCACTACAACGAGTAGGCGAAGGGTTGTGCGCGATATTGTGACATTCGTGCGATATTGTGGCACTCCTTCGGCGATCGGAACAGAAGGCTAAAAAATAGTGTGAAAAATGTGATTTCTAGAGTGCGATTGCATGGCGGTCAATGGGGAGGAGAACCTTCAAACAAATGGTCGTCAGTTGAGATAGAAATGTCCAATTCCATTTATTTTTCTTTTGTGAGCGGGTTGACAGCCGTGTCATCGTTTTGATGTGTTTGTTTTATTTCTACGTCCAAAATTGAGATCACACTCGCAATTCACCCAAGGTAGGGGGAAAAAGATTATTTCAGCTGCTACACTCTAAAATGCAATGCATTCCCAATGGGACCGATATTTTACCGTTTAAAGTCGATTCGTAGCCAGACGGTGCGGTGAAACTTTACGAGTTCGGAGACCGGTGTTGCCATAGGCAAGCCGCTCGTTTTGATACCTTTCACGTGTATGGGGCGCGAACGCTTACGTGTTGCAAAGTGTTTGCAAAATCGGTGGAATAAAGAATAATAAATAACTAGACAATTCCGCGCGGGGGAAATTGTGAAAGTGTGGGTGACGCCTGTGCACCGCCGGCCAACGGGGGAGAGGGTCTCTCGCGAGTCTCTATGACAAACGCTTCAAAGGATACAAAAAGGGGGCGCGGCCTAAGGATCGGGGGAGTGGTCAACATAGACCAATCAAAGAGGATATCCCTACTGAGTGCAATGACACAACCCGCAACACTATTACACAATATTACACTATTACACACTATTACACACTATTACACACTATTACACACTATTACACTATTACACACTATTACACTATTACACACTATTACACACTATTACACTATTACACACTATTACACTATTACACTATTACACACTATAACACTATTACACTATTACACTATTACACACTATTACACTATTACACTATTACACACTATTACACTATTACACACTATTACACTATTACACACTATTACACTATTACACTATTACACTATTACACACTATTACACTATTACACTATTACACACTATTACACTATTACACACTATTACACTATTACACTATTACACACTATTACACTATTACACTATTACACACTATTACACTATTACACACTATTACACTATTACACTCTATTACACTATTACACACTATTACACTATTACACTATTACACACTATTACACTATTGCACTATTACACACTATTACACTATTACACTATTACACACTATTACACTATTACACACTATTACACTATTACACACTATTACACTATTACACACTATTACACTATTACACTATTACACTATTACACACTATTACACTATTACACTATTACACACTATTACACTATTACACTATTACACACTATTACACTATTACACTATTACACACTATTACACTATTACACTATTACACACTATTACACTATTACACACTATTACACTATTACACTCTATTACACTATTACACACTATTACACTATTACACTATTACACACTATTACACTATTGCACTATTACACACTATTACACTATTACACTATTACACACTATTACACTATTACACACTATTACACTATTACACTATTACACACTATAACACTATTACACTATTACACTATTACACACTATTACACTATTACACTATTACACACTATTACACTATTACACACTATTACACTATTACACTATTACACACTATTACACTATTACACTATTACACACTATTACACTATTACACACTATTACACACTATTACACTATTACACTATTACACACTATTACACTATTACACACTATTACACTATTACACTATTACACACTATTACACTATTACACTATTACACACTATTACACTATTACACTATTACACACTATTACACACTATTACACTATTACACACTATTACACTATTACACACTATTACACACTATTACACTATTACACACTATTACACTATTACACACTATTACACTATTACACTATTACACACTATTACACTATTACACACTATTACACTATTACACACTATTACACTATTACACTATTACACACTATTACATTTTACACTATTACACACTATTACACTATTACACTATTACAATATTACACACTATTACACACTATTACACTATTACACACTATTACACTATTACACTATTACACACTATTACACTATTACACACTATTACACTATTACACACTATTACACTATTACACTATTACACACTATTACACTATTACACACTATTACACTATTACACACTATTACACACTATTACACTATTACACTATTACACACTATTACACTATTACACACTATTACACTATTACACACTATTACACTATTACACACTATTACACTATTACACTATTACACTATTACACACTATTACACACTAGTACACACTATTACACTATTACACACTATTACACACTATTACACTATTACACTATTACACACTATTACACTATTACACACTATTACACTATTACACTATTACACTATTACACACTATTACACTATTACACACTATTACACTATTACACACTATTACACTATTACACTATTACACTATTACACACTATTACACACTATTACACTATTACACTATTACACGCTATTACACTATTACACTATTACACTATTACACACTATTACACTATTACACAATATTACACTATTACACTATTACACACTATTACACTATTACACACTATTACACTATTACACACTATTACACACTATTACACACTATTACACTATTACACACTATTACACTATTACACTATTACACACTATTACACACTATTACACTATTACACTATTACACACTATTACACACTATTACACACTATTACACACTATTACACTATTACACACTATTACACTATTACACTATTTCACACTATTACACTATTACACTATTACACACTATTACACTATTACACACTATTACACTATTACACACTATTACACTATTACACACTATTACACACTATTACACTATTACACTATTACACACTATTACACTATTACACAATATTACACTATTACACTATTACACACTATTACACACTATTACACTATTACACTATTACACTATTACACAATTACACTATTACACACTATTACACTATTACACTATTACACACTATTACACTATTACACCGAGTACAATGACACAACCCACAAGACAGAGGGCGCTGTCAGCAATTCAGTACTGCAACACAGTGATGGCCAATGATGGGTTAAGTGGATGATGTCATTGGCAGCTCAGCCACGAGCCACACAGCTGAACCAATCATGAGTGAGCCATGAGCCACACAGGTGAAGCAATCACTATGACTTGCATATTTTCTATCCAATGCATTTCTATGGAGGCAGATGCATGACTGCATTGTCACGTTGATTAAAAGAAAACTATAAGAGATGAAGCGTTGTGACGCGCACATGAGCACTACAACGAGTAGGCGAAGGGTTGTGCGCGATATTGTGGCATTCGTGCGATATTGTGGCACTCCTTCGGCGATCGGAACAGAAGGCTAAAAAATAGTGTGAAAAATGTGATTTCTAGAGGGCGATTGCATGGCGGTCAATGGGGAGGAGAACCTTCAAACAAATGGTCGTCAGTTGAGATAGAAATGTCCAATTCCATTTATTTTTCTTTTGTGAGCGGGTTGACAGCCGTGTCATCGTTTTGATGTGTTTGTTTTATTTCTACGTCCAAAATTGAGATCACACTCGCAATTCACCCAAGGTAGGGGGAAAAAGATTATTTCAGCTGCTACACTCTAAAATGCAATGCATTCCCAATGGGACCGAAATTTTACCGTTTAAAGTCGATTCGTAGCCAGACGGTGCGGTGAAACTTTTACGGGTTCGAGACCGGTGTTGCCATAGGCAAGCCGCTCGTTTTGATACCTTTCACGTGTATGGGGCGCGAACGCTTACGTGTTGCAAAGTGTTTGCAAAATCGGTGGAATAAAGAAAGAATAAATAAAAAGAGTATGGATATGTATAGTGTGGGTGGCAACCTGGCTTCGCCAGGTCACCCACACTAACTAGACAATTCCGCGCGGGGGAAATTGTGAAAGTGTGGGTGACGCCTGTGCACCGCCGGCCAACGGGGGAGAGTGTCTCTCGCGAGTCTCTATGACAAACGGTTCAAAGGATACAAAAAGGGGGCGTGGCCTAAGGATCGGGGGAGTGGTCAACATAGACCAATCAAAGAGGATATCCCTACTGAGTGCAATGACACAACCCGCAACACTATTACACTATTACACAATATTACACACTATTACACTATTACACTATTACACACTATTACACTATTACACACTATTACACTATTACACACTATTACACTATTAGACACTATTACACTATTACACACTATTACACTATTACACTATTACACATTATTACACACTATTACACTATTACACACTATTACACTATTACACACTATTACACTATTACACACTATTACACTATTAGACACTATTACACTATTACACACTATTACACTATTACACATTATTACACACTATTACACTATTACACACTATTACACTATTACACACTATTACACTATTACACTATTACACACTATTACACTATTACACACTATTACACTATTACACTATTACACACTATTACACACTATTACACTATTACACACTATTACACTATTACACACTATTACACTATTACACTATTACACACTATTACACTATTACACACTATTACACTATTACACTATTACACACTATTACACTATTACACACTATTACACTATTACACTATTACACACTATTACACTATTACACACTATTACACTATTACACACTATTACACTATTACACACTATTACACTATTACACTATTACACACTATTACACTATTACACACTATTACACTATTACACACTATTACACTATTACACACTATTACACTATTACACACTATTACACTATTACACTATTACACACTATTACACTATTAGACACTATTACACTATTACACACTATTACACTATTACACTATTACACACTATTACACTATTACACACTATTACACTATTACACTATTACACACTATTACACTATTACACACTATTACACTATTACACACTATTACACTATTACACTATTACACACTATTACACTATTACACACTATTACACACTATTACACTATTACACTATTACACACTATTACACTATTACACACTATTACACTATTACACTATTACACACTATTACACTATTACACTATTACACACTACACTATTACACTATTACACTATTACACACTATTACACTATTACACACTATTACACTATTACACTATTACACACTATTACACTATTACACTATTACACACTAGTACACTATTACACACTATTACACTATTACACTATTACACACTATTACACTATTACACACTATTACACTATTACACACTATTACACTATTACACTATTACACACTATTACACTATTACACTATTACACACTATTACACTATTACACACTATTACACTATTAGACACTATTACACTATTACACACTATTACACTATTACACTATTACACACTATTACACTATTACACACTATTACACTATTACACTATTACACACTATTACACTATTACACACTATTACACTATTACACACTATTACACTATTACACTATTACACACTATTACACTATTACACACTATTACACTATTACACACTATTACACTATTACACTATTACACACTATTACACTATTACACTATTACACACTATTACACTATTACACTATTACACACTAGTACACTATTACACTATTACACTATTACACACTATTACACTATTACACACTATTACACTATTACACACTATTACACTATTACACTATTACACACTATTACACTATTACACTATTACACACTATTACACTATTACACTATTACACACTATTACACTATTACACACTATTACAATATTACACTATTACACACTATTACACTATTACACACTATTACACTATTACACTATTACACACTATTACACTATTACACACTATTACACTATTACACACTATTACACTATTACACTATTACACTATTACACACTATTACACTATTAGACACTATTACACTATTACACACTATTACACTATTACACTATTACACACTATTACACAATATTACACTATTACACACTATTACACTATTACACTATTACACACTATTACACTATTACACACTATTACACTATTACACTATTACACAATATTACACTATTACACACTATTACACTATTACACTATTACACTATTACACACTATTACACACTATTACACTATTACACTATTACACACTATTACACTATTACACACTATTACACTATTTCACACTATTACACTATTACACTATTACACACTATTACACTATTACACACTATTACACTATTACACACTATTACACTATTACACACTATTACACTATTACACACTATTACACTATTACACTATTACACACTATTACACTATTAGACACTATTACACTATTACACACTATTACACTATTACACTATTACACACTATTACACTATTACACACTATTACACTATTACACTATTACACACTATTACACTATTACACACTATTACACTATTACACACTATTACACTATTACACTATTACACACTATTACACTATTACACACTATTACACTATTACACACTATTACACTATTACACACTATTACACTATTACACTATTACACACTATTACACTATTACACTATTACACACTACACTATTACACTATTACACTATTACACACTATTACACTATTACACACTATTACACTATTACACTATTACACACTATTACACTATTACACTATTACACACTAGTACACTATTACACTATTACACTATTACACACTATTACACTATTACACACTATTACACTATTACACACTATTACACTATTACACTATTACACACTATTACACTATTACACTATTACACACTATTACACTATTACACTATTACACACTATTACACTATTACACACTATTACAATATTACACTATTACACACTATTACACTATTACACACTATTACACTATTACACTATTACACACTATTACACTATTACACACTATTACACTATTACACACTATTACACTATTACACTATTACACTATTACACACTATTACACTATTAGACACTATTACACTATTACACACTATTACACTATTACACTATTACACACTATTACACAATATTACACTATTACACACTATTACACTATTACACTATTACACACTATTACACTATTACACACTATTACACTATTACACTATTACACAATATTACACTATTACACACTATTACACTATTACACTATTACACACTATTACACACTATTACACTATTACACACTATTACACACTATTACACTATTACACACTATTACACTATTACACTATTACACACTATTACACTATTACACACTATTACACTATTACACCGAGTACAATGGCACAATCCGCAAGTCTCTACGACAAACGGTTCAAGAGATACACTGAGGGGGTGTGGCCTAAGGGGGCGTGGTCTAATGATCGGGGGAGTGGTCAACATCGACCAATGAAAGGTGGTCAACATGGACCAATGAAAAATGAAAGAGGATATCCCTACTGAGTACAATGACACAACCCACAAGACAGAGGGCGCTGTCAGCAATTCAGTACTGCAACACAGTGATGGCCAATGATGGGTTAAGTGGATGATGTCATTGGCAGCTCAGCCACGAGCCACACAGCTGAACCAATCATGAGTGAGCCATGAGCCACACAGGTGAAGCAATCACTATGACTTGCATATTTTCTATCCAATGCATTTCTATGGAGGCAGATGCATGACTGCATTGTCACATTGATTAAAAGAAAACTATAAGAGATGAAGCGTTGTGACGCGCACATGAGCACTACAACGAGTAGGCGAAGGGTTGTGCGCGATATTGTGACATTCGTGCGATATTGTGGCACTCCTTCGGCGATCGGAACAGAAGGCTAAAAAATAGTGTGAAAAATGTGATTTCTAGAGTGCGATTGCATGGCGGTCAATGGGGAGGAGAACCTTCAAACAAATGGTCGTCAGTTGAGATAGAAATGTCCAATTCCATTTATTTTTCTTTTGTGAGCGGGTTGACAGCCGTGTCATCGTTTTGATGTGTTTGTTTTATTTCTACGTCCAAAATTGAGATCACACTCGCAATTCACCCAAGGTAGGGGGAAAAAGATTATTTCAGCTGCTACACTCTAAAATGCAATGCATTCCCAATGGGACCGATATTTTACCGTTTAAAGTCGATTCGTAGCCAGACGGTGCGGTGAAACTTTACGAGATCGGAGACCGGTGTTGCCATAGGCAAGCCGCTCGTTTTGATACCTTTCACGTGTATGGGGCGCAAACGCTTACGTGTTGCAAAGTGTTTGCAAAATCGGTGGAATAAAGAATAACATTAACTAGACAATTCCGCGCGGGGGAAATTGTGAAAGTGTGGGTGACGCCTGTGCACCGCCGGCCAACGGGGGAGAGGGTCTCTCGCGAGTCTCTATGACAAACGGTTCAAAGGATACAAAAAGGGGGCGCGGCCTAAGGATCGGGGGAGTGGTCAACATAGACCAATCAAAGAGGATATCCCTACTGAGTGCAATGACACAACCCGCAACACTATTACACTATTACACTATTACACAATATTACACTATTACACACTATTACACACTATTACACTATTACACACTATTACACTATTACACACTATTACACTATTACACACTATTACACACTATTACACACTATTACACACTTACACACTATTACACTATTACACACTATTACACTATTACACTATTACACACTATTACACACTATTACACTATTACACACTATTACACACTATTACACTATTACACACTATTACACTATTACACACTATTACACTATTACACACTATTACACATTATTACACTATTACACTATTACACACTATTACACACTATTACACTATTACACACTATTACACACTATTACACTATTACACACTATTACACTATTACACACTATTACACTATTACACTATTACACACTATTACACTATTACACACTATTACACTATTACACTATTACACACTATTACACTATTACACTATTACACACTATTACACTATTACACACTATTACACTATTACACACTATTACACTATTACACACTATTACACTATTACACACTATTACACTATTACACTATTACACACTATTACACTATTACACACTATTACACTATTAGACACTATTACACTATTACACTATTACACACTATTACACTATTACACACTATTACACTATTACACTATTACACACTATTACACTATTACACACTATTACACTATTACACACTATTACACTATTACACTATTACACACTATTACACTATTACACACTATTACACTATTACACACTATTACACTATTACACTATTACACTATTACACTATTACACACTATTACACTATTACACTATTACACACTATTACACTATTACACACTATTACACTATTACACTATTACACTATTACACACTATTACACTATTACACTATTACACACTATTACACTATTACACACTATTACACTATTACACACTATTACACTATTACACACTATTACACTATTACACACTATTACACTATTACACTATTACACACTATTACACTATTACACACTATTACACTATTACACACTATTACACTATTACACTATTACACTATTACACTATTACACTATTACACACTATTACACTATTACACACTATTACACTATTACACTATTACACTATTACACACTATTACACACTATTACACACTATTACACTATTACACTATTACACACTATTACACTATTACACTATTACACACTATTACACTATTACACACTATTACACTATTACACACTATTACACTATTACACACTATTACACTATTACACTATTACACACTATTACACTATTACACTATTACACTATTACACACTATTACACTATTACACTTACACTATTACACACTATTACACTATTACACTATTACACACTATTACACTATTACACACTATTACACTATTACACTATTACACACTATTACACTATTACACACTATTACACTATTACACTATTACACACTATTACACTATTAGACACTATTACACTATTAGACACTATTACACTATTACACACTATTACACTATTACACTATTACACACTATTACACTATTACACACTATTACACTATTACACTATTACACACTATTACACTATTACACTATTACACTATTACACACTATTACACTATTACACACTATTACACTATTACACACTATTACACTATTACACACTATTACACTATTACACACTATTACACTATTACACTATTACACACTATTACACTATTACACACTATTACACTATTACACTATTACACACTATTACACTATTACACACTATTACACTATTACACTATTACACACTATTACACTATTAGACACTATTACACTATTAGACACTATTACACTATTACACACTATTACACTATTACACTATTACACACTATTACACTATTACACACTATTACACTATTACACTATTACACACTATTACACTATTACACACTATTACACTATTACACTATTACACAATATTACACTATTACACACTATTACACTATTACACTATTACACACTATTACACACTATTACACTATTACACTATTACACACTATTACACTATTACACACTATTACACTATTACACACTATTACACTATTACACCGAGTACAATGGCACAATCCGCAAGTCTCTACGACAAACGGTTCAAGAGATACACTGAGGGGGTGTGGCCTAAGGGGGCGTGGTCTAAGGATCGGGGGAGTGGTCAACATCGACCAATGAAAGGTGGTCAACATCGACCAATGGCACAATCCCCAAGTCTCTACGACAAACGGTTCAAGAGTTACACTGAGGGGGTGTGGCCTAAGGGGGCGTGGTCTAATGATCGGGGGAGTGGTCAACATCGACCAATGAAAGGTGGTCAACAGGGGGAGTGGTCAACATCGACCAATGAAAGGTGGTCAACATCGACTAATGGCACAATCCGCAAGTCTCTACGACAAACGGTTCAAGAGATACACTGAGGGGGTGTGGCCTAAGGGGGCGTGGTCTAAGGATATTACACTATTACACACTATTACACACTATTACACACTATTACACTATTACACTATTACACACTATTACACTATTACACTATTACACTATTACACACTATTACACTATTACACACTATTACACTATTACACACTATTACACTATTACACTATTACACACTATTACACTATTACACTATTACACTATTACACACTATTACACTATTACACACTATTACACTATTACACACTATTACACTATTACACACTATTACACTATTACACACTATTACACTATTACACTATTACACACTATTACACTATTACACTATTACACTATTACACACTATTACACTATTACACACTATTACACTATTACACACTATTACACTATTACACTATTACACACTATTACACTATTACACTATTACACTATTACACACTATTACACTATTACACACTATTACACTATTACACACTATTACACTATTACACACTATTACACTATTACACACTATTACACTATTACACTATTACACACTATTACACTATTACACACTATTACACTATTACACTATTACACACTATTACACTATTACACACTATTACACTATTACACTATTACACACTATTACACTATTAGACACTATTACACTATTAGACACTATTACACTATTACACACTATTACACTATTACACTATTACACACTATTACACACTATTACACTATTACACACTATTACACTATTACACTATTACACACTATTACACTATTACACACTATTACACTATTACACTATTACACAATATTACACTATTACACACTATTACACTATTACACACTATTACACACTATTACACTATTACACTATTACACACTATTACACTATTACACACTATTACACTATTACACCGAGTACAATGGCACAATCCGCAAGTCTCTACGACAAACGGTTCAAGAGATACACTGAGGGGGTGTGGCCTAAGGGGGCGTGGTCTAAGGATCGGGGGAGTGGTCAACATCGACCAATGAAAGGTGGTCAACATCGACCAATGGCACAATCCCCAAGTCTCTACGACAAACGGTTCAAGAGATACACTGAGGGGGTGTGGCCTAAGGGGGCGTGGTCTAAGGATCGGGGGAGTGGTCAACATCGACCAATGAAAGGTGGTCAACAGGGGGAGTGGTCAACATCGACCAATGAAAGGTGGTCAACATCGACTAATGGCACAATCCGCAAGTCTCTACGACAAACGGTTCAAGAGATACACTGAGGGGGTGTGGCCTAAGGGGGCGTGGTCTAAGGATCGGGGGAGTGGTCAACATCGACCAATGAAAGGGGGTCAACATGGACCAATGAAAAATGAAAGAGGATATCCCTACTGAGTACAATGACACAACCCACAAGACAGAGGGCGCTGTCAGCAATTCAGTAGTGCAACACAGTGATGGCCAATGATGGGTTAAGTGGATGATGTCATTGGCAGCTCAGCCACGAGCCACACAGCTGAACCAATCATGAGTGAGCCATGAGCCACACAGGTGAAGCAATCACTATGACTTGCATATTTTCTATCTAATGCATTTCTATGGAGGCAGATGCATGACTGCATTGTCACATTGATTAAAAGAAAACTATAAGAGATGAAGCGTTGTGACGCGCACATGAGCACTACAACGAGTAGGCGAAGGGTTGTGCGCGATATTGTGACATTCGTGCGATATTGTGGCACTCCTTCGGCGATCGGAACAGAAGGCTAAAAAATAGTGTGAAAAATGTGATTTCTAGAGTGCGATTGCATGGCGGTCAATGGGGAGGAGAACCTTCAAACAAATGGTCGTCAGTTGAGATAGAAATGTCCAATTCCATTTATTTTTCTTTTGTGAGCGGGTTGACAGCCGTGTCATCGTTTTGATGTGTTTGTTTTATTTCTACGTCCAAAATTGAGATCACACTCGCAATTCACCCAAGGTAGGGGGAAAAAGATTATTTCAGCTGCTACACTCTAAAATGCAATGCATTCCCAATGGGACCGATATTTTACCGTTTAAAGTCGATTCGTAGCCAGACGGTGCGGTGAAACTTTACGAGTTCGGAGACCGGTGTTGCCATAGGCAAGCCGCTCGTTTTGATACCTTTCACGTGTATGGGGCGCGAACGCTTACGTGTTGCAAAGTGTTTGCAAAATCGGTGGAATAAATAAATAATAATAATAAAAAGAGTATGGATATGTATAGTGTGGGTGGCAACCTGGCTTCGCCAGGTCACCCACACTAACTAGACAATTCCGCGCGGGGGAAATTGTGAAAGTGTGGGTGACGCCTGTGCACCGCCGGCCAACGGGGGAGAGGGTCTCTCGCGAGTCTCTATGACAAACGGTTCAAAGGATACAAAAAGGGGGCGCGGCCTAAGGATCGGGGGAGTGGTCAACATAGACCAATCAAAGAGGATATCCCTAATGAGTGCAATGACACAACCCGCAACACTATTACACTATTACACACTATTACACTATTACACTATTACACACTATTACACTATTACACACTATTACACTATTACACACTATTACACTATTACACTATTACACTATTACACAATATTACACTATTACACACTATTACACTATTACACTATTACACACTATTACACTATTACACACTATTACACACTATTACACTATTACACACTATTACACTATTACACACTATTACACACTATTACACTATTACACTATTACACACTATTACACTATTACACTATTACACACTATTACACACTATTACACTATTACACACTTACACACTATTACACTATTACACACTATTACACTATTACACTATTACACTATTACACTATTACACACTATTACACTATTACACACTATTACACTATTACACCCTATTACACTATTACACACTATTACACTATTACACTATTACACACTATTACACTATTACACTATTACACACTATTACACTATTACACACTATTACACTATTACACACTATTACACTATTACACTATTACACACTATTACACACTATTACACTATTACACACTATTACACTATTACACACTATTACACTATTACACTATTACACACTATTACACTATTACACACTATTACACTATTACACTATTACACACTATTACACACTATTACACTATTACACTATTACACACTATTACACTATTACACACTATTACACTATTACACACTATTACACTATTACACTATTACACACTATTACACTATTACACACTATTACACTATTACACTATTACACACTATTACACTATTACACACTATTACACTATTACACTATTACACACTATTACACTATTACACACTATTACACTATTACACTATTACACACTATTACACTATTACACTATTACACACTATTACACTATTACACACTATTACACTATTACACTATTACACACTATTACACTATTACACTATTACACTATTACACACTATTACACTATTACACACTATTACACACTATTACACTATTACACACTATTACACTATTACACACTATTACACTATTACACTATTACACACTATTACACTATTACACTATTACACTATTACACACTATTACACTATTAGACACTATTACACTATTACACACTATTACACTATTACACACTATTACACTATTACACACTATTACACTATTACACTATTACACACTATTACACTATTACACACTATTACACTATTACACTATTACACACTATTACACTATTACACACTATTACACTATTACACACTATAACACTATTACACTATTACACACTATTACACTATTACACACTATTGCACTATTACACTATTACACTATTACACACTATTACACTATTACACACTATTACACTATTACACTATTACACACTATTACACTATTACACTATTACACACTATTACACTATTACACTATTACACACTATTACACTATTACACTATTGCACACTATTACACTATTACACACTATTACACTATTACACTATTACACACTATTACACACTATTACACTATTACACACTATTACACTATTACACACTATTGCACTATTACACTATTACACACTATTACACTATTACACACTATTACACTATTACACTATTACACACTATTACACTATTACACACTATTACACTATTACACTATTGCACACTATTACACTATTACACACTATTACACACTATTACACTATTACACTATTACACACTATTACACACTATTACACTATTACACTATTACACACTATTACACTATTACACACTATTACACTATTACACACTATTACACTATTACACTATTACACACTATTACACTATTACACTATTACACACTATTACACTATTACACACTATTACACTATTACACTATTACACACTATTACACACTATTACACACTATTACACACTATTACACTATTACACTATTACACTATTACACACTATTACACTATTACACACTATTACACTATTACACTAGTACACACTATTACACTATTACACTATTACACTATTACACACTATTACACTATTACACACTATTACACTATTACACACTATTACACTATTACACACTATTACACTATTACACTATTACACACTATTACACTATTACACTATTACACACTATTACACTATTACACACTATTACACTATTACACTATTACACACTATTACACTATTACACACTATTACACTATTACACTATTACACACTATTACACTATTACACACTATTACACTATTACACACTATTACACTATTACACTATTACACACTATTACACTATTACACACTATTACACTATTACACACTATTACACTATTACACACTATTACACTATTACACTATTACACACTATTACACTATTACACACTATTACACTATTACACTATTACACAATATTACACTATTACACACTATTACACTATTACACACTATTACACACTATTACACTATTACACTATTACACACTATTACACTATTACTCACTATTACACACTATTACACTATTACACACTATTACACCGAGTACAATGGCACAATCCGCAAGTCTCTACGACAAACGGTTCAAGAGATACACTGAGGGGGTGTGGCCTAAGGGGGCGTGGTCTAAGGATCGGGGGAGTGGTCAACATCGACCAATGAAAGGTGGTCAACATCGACCAATGGCACAATCCCCAAGTCTCTACGACAAACGGTTCAAGAGATACACTGAGGGTGTGTGGCCTAAGGGGGCGTGGTCTAAGGATCGGGGGAGTGGTCAACATCGACCAATGAAAGGTGGTCAACATGGACCAATGAAAAATGAAAGAGGATATCCCTACTGAGTACAATGACACAACCCACAAGACAGAGGGCGCTGTCAGCAATTCAGTACTGCAACACAGTGATGGCCAATGATGGGTTAAGTGGATGATGTCATTGGCAGCTCAGCCACGAGCCACACAGCTGAACCAATCATGAGTGAGCCATGAGCCACACAGGTGAAGCAATCACTATGACTTGCATATTTTCTATCCAATGCATTTGTATGGAGGCAGATGCATGACTGCATTGTCACATTGATTAAAAGAAAACTATAAGAGATGAAGCGTTGTGACGCGCACATGAGCACTACAACGAGTAGGCGAAGGGTTGTGCGCGATATTGTGACATTCGTGCAATATTGTGGCACTCCTTCGGCGATCGGAACAGAAGGCTAAAAAATAGTGTGAAAAATGTGATTTCTAGAGTGCGATTGCATGGCGGTCAATGGGGAGGAGAACCTTCAAACAAATGGTCGTCAGTTGAGATAGAAATGTCCAATTCCATTTATTTTTCTTTTGTGAGCGGGATGACAGCCGTGTCATCGTTTTGATGTGTTTGTTTTATTTCTACGTCCAAAATTGAGATCACACTCGCAATTCACCCAAGGTAGGGGGAAAAAGATTATTTCAGCTGCTACACTCTAAAATGCAATGCATTCCCAATGGGACCGATATTTTACCGTTTAAAGTCGATTCGTAGCCAGACGGTGCGGTGAAACTTTACGAGTTCGGAGACCGGTGTTGCCATAGGCAAGCCGCTCGTTTTGATACCTTTCACGTGTATGGGGCGCGAACGCTTACGTGTTGCAAAGTGTTTGCAAAATCGGTGGAATAAAGAATAATAATTATAAATAAAAAGAGTATGGATATGTATAGTGTGGGTGGCAACCTGGCTTCGCCAGGTCACCCACACTAATAAAAAGAGTATGGATATGTATAGTGTGGGTGGCAACCTGGCTTCGCCAGGTCACCCACACTAATAATAAAAAGAGTATGGATATGTATAGTGTGGGTGGCAACCTGGCTTCGCCAGGTCACCCACACTAATAATAATAATAATAATAATAATAATAATAATAATAATAATAATAATAATAATAATAATAATAATAATAATGCACGAGGGTGCAGTAAAGTGGCTGAGCGTTGTAGCAGCATTTGAGTCCGATAATGAGCGGATTAACTGTTCATCATCAGCCTTGCAATAAAATGTCCAAATAAAGATTTACCACTAATACACCTTCATCTGTTACTGTTACACCTGCATCTGTTACTGTGTCACACCTTCATCTGTTACTGTTACACCTGCATCTGTTACTGTGTCACACCTTCATCTGTTGTCTGCATCTGTTACTGTGTCACACCTTCATCTGTTGTCTGCATCTGTTACTGTGTCACACCTTCATCTGTTGTCTGCATCTGTTACTGTGTCACACCTTCATCTGTTGTCTGCATCTGTTACTGTGTCACACCTTCAAATAATGCTAGGGTTCCTAAATCCTCAACTGTCCTGTTGACTACAGAACGGGGGCAGGGGGGGTGTTCTCTCTACCTGCTCTAGCTCTGTGTCCTCTCTACCTGCTCCAGCTCTGTGTTCTCTCTACCTGCTCTAGCTCTGTGTCCTCTCTACCTGCTCTAGCTCTGTGTCCTCTCTACCTGCTCTAGCTCTGTGTCCTCTCTACCTGCTCTGTGTCCTCTCTACCTGCTCTAGCTCTGTGTCCTCTCTACCTGCTCTAGCTCTGTGTCCTCTCTACCTGCTCTGTGTCCTCTCTACCTGCTCTAGCTCTGTGTCCTCTCTACCTGCTCTAGCTCTGTGTCCTCTCTACCTGCTCTGTGTCCTCTCTACCTGCTCTAGCTCTGTGTCCTCTCTACCTGCTCTAGCTCTGTGTCCTCTCTACCTGCTCTGTGTCCTCTCTACCTGCTCCAGCTCTGTGTCCTCTCTACCTGCTCTAGCTCTGTGTCCTCTCTACCTGCTCTAGCTCTGTGTCCTCTCTACCTGCTCTAGCTCTGTGTCCTCTCTACCTGCTCCAGCTCTGTGTTCTCTCTACCTGCTCTAGCTCTGTGTTCTCTCTACCTGCTCTAGCTCTGTGTTCTCTCTACCTGCTCTAGCTCTGTGTCCTCTCTACCTGCTCTAGCTCTGTGTCCTCTCTACCTGCTCCAGCTCTGTGTCCTCTCTACCTGCTCTGTGTCCTCTCTACCTGCTCTAGCTCTGTGTTCTCTCTACCTGCTCTAGCTCTGTGTCCTCTCTACCTGCTCTAGCTCTGTGTCCTCTCTACCTGCTCTAGCTCTGTGTCCTCTCTACCTGCTCCAGCTCTGTGTTCTCTCTACCTGCTCTAGCTCTGTGTTCTCTCTACCTGCTCTAGCTCTGTGTCCTCTCTACCTGCTCTAGCTCTGTGTCCTCTCTACCTGCTCTAGCTCTGTGTTCTCTCTACCTGCTCTGTGTTCTCTCTACCTGCTCTGTGTTCTCTCTACCTGCTCTGTGTCCTCTCTACCTGCTCTAGCTCTGTGTTCTCTCTACCTGCTCTGTGTCCTCTCTACCTGCTCTGTGTCCTCTCTACCTGCTCTAGCTCTGTGTCCTCTCTACCTGCTCCAGCTCTGTGTTCTCTCTACCTGCTCTGTGTCCTCTCTACCTGCTCTAGCTCTGTGTTCTCTCTACCTGCTCTGTGTCCTCTCTACCTGCTCTGTGTCCTCTCTACCTGCTCTAGCTCTGTGTTCTCTCTACCTGCTCTGTGTTCTCTCTACCTGCTCTGTGTCCTCTCTACCTGCTCTAGCTCTGTGTTCTCTCTACCTGCTCTGTGTCCTCTCTACCTGCTCTGTGTCCTCTCTACCTGCTCTAGCTCTGTGTCCTCTCTACCTGCTCCAGCTCTGTGTTCTCTCTACCTGCTCTGTGTCCTCTCTACCTGCTCTAGCTCTGTGTTCTCTCTACCTGCTCTGTGTCCTCTCTACCTGCTCTAGCTCTGTGTTCTCTCTACCTGCTCTGTGTCCTCTCTACCTGCTCTAGCTCTGTGTCCTCTCTACCTGCTCTAGCTCTGTGTTCTCTCTACCTGCTCTAGCTCTGTGTCCTCTCTACCTGCTCCAGCTCTGTGTTCTCTCTACCTGCTCTAGCTCTGTGTCCTCTCTACCTGCTCTAGCTCTGTGTCCTCTCTACCTGCTCTAGCTCTGTGTCCTCTCTACCTGCTCTAGCTCTGTGTCCTCTCTACCTGCTCTAGCTCTGTGTCCTCTCTACCTGCTCTAGCTCTGTGTTCTCTCTACCTGCTCTAGCTCTGTGTTCTCTCTACCTGCTCTGTGTCCTCTCTACCTGCTCTAGCTCTGTGTCCTCTCTACCTGCTCCAGCTCTGTGTTCTCTCTACCTGCTCTGTGTCCTCTCTACCTGCTCTAGCTCTGTGTCCTCTCTACCTGCTCTAGCTCTGTGTCCTCTCTACCTGCTCTAGCTCTGTGTCCTCTCTACCTGCTCTAGCTCTGTGTTCTCTCTACCTGCTCTAGCTCTGTGTCCTCTCTACCTGCTCTAGCTCTGTGTCCTCTCTACCTGCTCTAGCTCTGTGTTCTCTCTACCTGCTCTAGCTCTGTGTTCTCTCTACCTGCTCTAGCTCTGTGTTCTCTCTACCTGCTCCAGCTCTGTGTCCTCTCTACCTGCTCTAGCTCTGTGTCCTCTCTACCTGCTCTAGCTCTGTGTTCTCTCTACCTGCTCTAGCTCTGTGTCCTCTCTACCTCCTCTAGCTCTGTGTCCTCTCTACCTGCTCTAGCTCTGTGTCCTCTCTACCTGCTCTAGCTCTGTGTTCTCTCTACCTCCTCCAGCTCTGTGTCCTCTCTACCTGCTCTAGCTCTGTGTTCTCTCTCACTGCTCTAGCTCTGTGTCCTCTCTACCTGCTCTAGCTCTGTGTTCTCTCTACCTGCTCTGTGTCCTCTCTACCTGCTCTAGCTCTGTGTTCTCTCTACCTGCTCTAGCTCTGTGTCCTCTCTACCTGCTCTAGCTCTGTGTCCTCTCTACCTGCTCTAGCTCTGTGTCCTCTCTACCTGCTCTAGCTCTGTGTCCTCTCTACCTGCTCTAGCTCTGTGTTCTCTCTACCTGCTCTAGCTCTGTGTTCTCTCTACCTGCTCTAGCTCTGTGTTCTCTCTACCTCCTCTAGCTCTGTGTCCTCTCTACCTGCTCTAGCTCTGTGTCCTCTCTACCTCCTCTAGCTCTGTGTCCTCTCTACCTGCTCTAGCTCTGTGTCCTCTCTACCTGCTCTAGCTCTGTGTCCTCTCTACCTGCTCTGTGTCCTCTCTACCTGCTCTAGCTCTGTGTCCTCTCTACCTGCTCTAGCTCTGTGTCCTCTCTACCTGCTCTAGCTCTGTGTCCTCTCTACCTGCTCTAGCTCTGTGTCCTCTCTACCTGCTCTAGCTCTGTGTCCTCTCTACCTGCTCCAGCTCTGTGTCCTCTCTACCTGCTCTAGCTCTGTGTCCTCTCTACCTGCTCTGTGTCCTCTCTACCTGCTCTAGCTCTGTGTCCTCTCTACCTGCTCTAGCTCTGTGTCCTCTCTACCTGCTCTGTGTCCTCTCTACCTGCTCTAGCTCTGTGTCCTCTCTACCTGCTCTAGCTCTGTGTCCTCTCTACCTGCTCTAGCTCTGTGTTCTCTCTACCTGCTCTAGCTCTGTGTCCTCTCTACCTGCTCTAGCTCTGTGTCCTCTCTACCTGCTCTAGCTCTGTGTTCTCTCTACCTGCTCTGTGTCCTCTCTACCTGCTCCAGCTCTGTGTCCTCTCTACCTGCTCTGTGTCCTCTCTACCTGCTCTAGCTCTGTGTCCTCTCTACCTGCTCCAGCTCTGTGTCCTCTCTACCTGCTCTAGCTCTGTGTCCTCTCTACCTGCTCTAGCTCTGTGTCCTCTCTACCTGCTCCAGCTCTGTGTCCTCTCTACCTGCTCTGTGTCCTCTCTACCTGCTCTAGCTCTGTGTTCTCTCTACCTGCTCCAGCTCTGTGTTCTCTCTACCTGCTCTAGCTCTGTGTCCTCTCTACCTGCTCTAGCTCTGTGTTCTCCGCTTTAAAAACAGGATTGCTCTGGAACTGCTCAGAATGCTGACTGGAGCTGTTCGTATTGTCACACACTGTAAGATTCTGATCAAACTGGCCAGTATCACGTCTTCGTCTGTTTGGCTCTCCATCCAATTCCTCTGCGTTGTGTACTTTTAATGGTCCTGACGTCTCCGATACTGGTAGATAAGATCCTTATCTCCCCCCCGTTAGTGCAATCCGTAAACCATAATACTTCCCCACCTCCGTAAGAATTCGACACTTCGACAACGTGAAATACCTTACAAGGAAAAGCATGGTTTTATTTCTCTAAACAGAAACCTCAGCTCAGATGTTAACAGATTGTATTGTCCTTGAAGAGTATATTTCTAATGATCTTTCGGTGTGTTCATATTATCGTCCTTTTGCTGTTCAGTCCAATAGTGTTCAGGCCTGTTCGTTAGCCTAAAACCATCCTCGTGGTAGCCGAAGCTACTGGTGATGTGCCATTCTCCCCCCCCCCCCCCCCCCCTCTCTCTCGTCGAGAGGAGAAAGTCTCTTCTGGTTTCTTCCCTCTTAGTCTCAGTCAGATTTTAGTCTGCTCACCCGGAAACACCGTTCGACTTATAGATGTTCGTCATCGCAACGACGGCCCCGCATTCTGGTTGTCATGTGACGTGTTGTCATGACAACTGCGTTTAACCTTTCACACATTAAAATGCAGTTTCATTCACTGTTGCATTAAGATGAACCTCTCTCCCTCCTGCTCGTCGAGACAGTACACTCTAATCTCAGATGTTCTAATGAGGAATGTCAACAAACATTCTCTCGCTGGCAGTGTGGCTCACAACAATCACCCTGCTACTGAACCACCGTCTCCTGCTTCCACCGTCCGCATGCACTTCGACCTCTCTGACCCGGCACCGTTTTAGCTGTGGTCACTCCCCCCAATCTATACATCACATACATTGAAAAACCACCATTTTCTCTCAATCCCCCCTTGATTCTTATCACCCCTTCAGAATCATAAATCATTATTTGGTTTTTTAATTAATTATGCCAAAAATAGCCTGTGGTTGAAGCAAACCAACCTCGTCTCTCGTGCACAAGAAACGAAGACGGCCCACGGTCAACCCAGTGATCCTGCTGCCTGATGTCTGTTTGCGCCCCCCTTCGTGCACAAAGGGAACCGAAACCGACCACCAAAACCAACAACATCCAACGACTCATAACCATTGGAGCCCCCCTGTCTGCTCCCAATAATTATATCCTGTTGTTCTACTGTTCTCCCTCTTATCTACCTTCTATATATATATATATCCTTCTATACATATATCTTATATATGAATCCTCCATTTATATCTCATACTCCTAATCAATGAACACAGGACTTCTCGCTGTTGTCTCGTCTCTCGATCTCCTGATTGACTCTGAAAGGAAGTCCCTGTTTGTTCATGATTCACCGCCCGTGCTCTGTTGTTTCAAAACGCTCTCTAAACAGCGTCTCCGCCGGGAAGGCCCCTCCGATGTCCGCCTCGTTCTCCCCTGGGCAACACCGCCTGCGACCGCTGGACTCCGCCTCGTCGGCCGTCTCCGCCCCGTCGGTCATCTCCGCCCCGTCGGTCATCTCCGCCCTGTCGGTCATCTTGGTTGAGGCTCATCTCCACCGCCGTCGGCCCTCTCTCTCGTCGTGGACGGTCTGTGTACCAGGCTGCCGTGCCTGGCCCCTGCGGCTTCCTCCTCCTCCAGTCTGTCTCCTGGCCATCTCCATCGCTGTCGGTGTCATTCCCCCCTTGAAAGCAGAAACACAACACCGGCAGTCTTTCTGTACACTCGACCCTGTGTTTTCTATTAGTCTACCGTGACTTTGGGCCTGCAGCTCGTTCTCTATATATTTTTTTTTCCTCTGCAAGCCCCTGCCATGGCCACGCCCTTTCAGACTGTTGGACGGTGTGAGTGTCCTACAGCCCATGGCGCTATTTGTTCTCTATTAGTCCCCCACCTTCTCAACACCCATATCTAATCCTACAGGGCTGTTCCCTGTTTTGTTGTCTTCCGGCGTGACACCAGCAGCTAAACGATACCCACTCGGCGCTCTACGTTTGTCCCACGGTTGACCCCCAGCGCGCGCCAGTTCTTTCTGGTGACGTGTCCCCTCAAGACTCTGCCTATTTATTAGGTGTGAGAAGGCCCCACTGGAGATCGAACTCCCTCTTATTTCATAATTAAACTTATTTAATTAACCTGTATATCGATCTTATTATTATGATAATAACATACAACCGAGCATCGCTCTAACATACAACAGAGCAGGTTGGTTCCCTGCTCCTAACTCACATACGTACTCGTACTATCATCTAACATACAACAGAGCTGTCCGTCGCCCTATACCCTACGGGGCTGTCTACCGTCGCCCTGGAGCTGTCACCGTCGCTCTATACCCTACGGGGCTGTCTACCATCGCCCTGGAGCTGTCACCGTCGCTCTATACCCTACGGGGCTGTCTACCGTCGCCCTGGAGCTGTCACCGTCGCTCTATACCCTACGGGGCTGTCTACCGTCGCCCTGGAGCTGTCACGTCGCTCTATATACCCTACGGGGCTGTCTACCATCGCCCTGGAGCTGTCCCGTCGCTCTATATACCACACTTTGAGTTCCTTTACAAAGTTCTCACATACACCACCGTGTATACACACAAGCAGTTGGTAATTTTGAAAAAATTCAACTCCTTAATTAACTTAAACTCTACATATTCGCCTATGGGTAATGGAAACTCCCCAGCACTACCCCCCCCCCCCCCTCCGCAATTAAACTCCTTAATTGAATTAAACTCTAAATATTCCCCTATGGGTAATGGAAACTCCCCAGCACTACCCCCCCCCCCCTCCGCAATTAAACTCCTTAATTGAATTAAACTCTAAATATTCCCCTATGGGTAATGGAAACTCCCCAGCACTACCCCCCCCCCCCTCCGCAATTAAACTCCTTAATTGAATTAAACTCTAAATATTCCCCTATGGGTAATGGAAACTCCCCAGCACTACCCCCCCCCCCCCCCCTCCGCCACTAGGTGGCGACCTACTCCTCCATTTGCCTGTATTATCCCACTGCCCCCCTAGATGGCGGCCAAAACTCAGTCTAGAGGATTGTAGGTGACGTGTCACTTCCTGATTCTAAACCCCTCGTGGCTCTGCGGCCATTTTGACTCGGTGCAAATGGCTACTCTCTCAACAAACGGCCGCTGCCCTTCCTTCCAAGGCCTGAAAACACCGCTGTTTTTCCTCTCTTTCCTATCCATTATCAGGGGACGCTTTCTCAGACTAATACTCTTGCCTGATCGGACATAATACACACTGGTACAATCTCCTTTCGACTTTCCTTCTGTTATGAAAACAGTCCCGCCATAACAATTTTTCGATCTGATTCAAGCGCCCCCCCCCCCCTTTCCTCATCTCGCATTTACCCTCCTTAAACCAAAACTGTGCAGCCTGCCTCATTTGCTTTTCATTCTCTGTAGATAACACCCTCGATTTTCACCATGGCTCTCTGCTCATATTATTACAGCTGGCATTCTCTCTCTGTGTCAAACTAGAAATGTTTACGTTTACGGATTCACTATCTGTTCGTTTTTATTTGGCTTAAAAAAATCAAAACAACCGTGTGCACAGTGAACTCACATTTTTGATCGGAGTGCTGTTTCCCCTACAGCGCTGGTTCGCCTCCTGACCGCTCGACTCGCCGCTCTCTCCCAGGGCTGGCCGGCTTTGCTTCGATCATGATTCTCCCACACATTGATGATTGTTGTCCACTGTCGCCCCATTATTGAAAAAGTCTTTATCCGTTGTTCTTATCTCTTGCAAATCCGGCTGTCATCAACAACCAACTGTTCCCGTTGTTTTAATCTCTTGCAAATCCGGGTCACGGCACCAACTGTAAGATTCTGATCAAACTGGCCAGTATCACGTCTTCGTCTGTTTGGCTCTCCATCCAATTCCTCTGCGTTGTGTACTTTTAATGGTCCTGACGTCTCCGATCCTGGTAGATAAGATCCTTATCTCCCCCCCGTTAGTGCAATCCGTAAACCATAATACTTCCCCACCTCCGTAAGAATTCGACACTTCGACAACGTGAAATACCTTACAAGGAAAAGCATGGTTTTATTTCTCTAAACAGAAACCTCAGCTCAGATGTTAACAGATTGTATTGTCCTTGAAGAGTATATTTCTAATGATCTTTCGGTGTGTTCATATTATCGTCCTTTTGCTGTTCAGTCCAATAGTGTTCAGGCCTGTTCGTTAGCCTAAAACCATCCTCGTGGTAGCCGAAGCTACTGGTGATGTGCCATTCTCCCCCCCCCCCCCCCCCCTCTCTCTCTCGTCGAGAGGAGAGAGTCTCTTCTGGTTTCTTCCCTCTTAGTCTCAGTCAGATTTTAGTCTGCTCACCCGGAAACACCGTTCGACTTATAGATGTTCGTCATCGCAACGACGGCCCCGCATTCTGGTTGTCATGTGACGTGTTGTCATGACAACTGCGTTTAACCTTTCACACATTAAAATGCAGTTTCATTCACTGTTGCATTAAGATGAACCTCTCTCCCTCCTGCTCGTCGAGACAGTACACTCTAATCTCAGATGTTCTAATGAGGAATGTCAACAAACATTCTCTCGCTGGCAGTGTGGCTCACAACAATCACCCTGCTACTGAACCACCGTCTCCTGCTTCCACCGTCCGCATGCACTTCGACCTCTCTGACCCGGCACCGTTTTAGCTGTGGTCACTCCCCCCAATCTATACATCACATACATTGAAAAACCACCATTTTCTCTCACTGCTCTAGCTCTGTGTTCTCTCTACCTGCTCTAGCTCTGTGTCCTCTCTACCTGCTCTAGCTCTGTGTTCTCCGCTTTAAAAACAGGATTGCTCTGGAACTGCTCAGAATGCTGACTGGAGCTGTTCGTATTGTCACACACACACACACACACACACACACACACACACACACACACACACACACACACACACACACACACACACACACACACACACACACACACACACACACACACACACACACACACACACACACACACACACACACACACACACACACACACACACACACACACACACACACACACACACAGAAAGAGAGAGTGTGTATGTTAACCTCTCACCTCAATTCAAAGCTATACAAATGCACACACACACAAGGACACGAGTCCCTCAGCGAGCCTCTGACATCAATCTTCTGTGTCAACAGGATGCGGTGTGTGTGTGTGTGTGTGTGTGAGTGAGAGAGAGAGAGAGAGAGAGAGAGAGAGAGAGAGAGAGAGAGAGAGAGAGAGAGAGAGAGAGAGAGAGAGAGGGTGAGACTTGTTCAATAATGGTTGAGCTGATTGATGTTAATGATTAATGAACTTATTGAACCCACAGACAGACAGACAGACAGACAGACAGACAGACAGACAGACAGACAGACAGACAGACAGACAGACAGACAGACAGACAGACAGACAGACAGACAGACAGACAGACAGACAGACAGACAGACAGACAGACAGACAGACAGACAGACAGACAGACAGACAGACAGACAGACAGACAGACAGACAGACAGACAGACAGACAGACAGACAGACAGACAGACAGACAGACAGACAGACAGACAGACAGACAGACAGACAGACAGACAGATAGATAGATAGATAGATAGATAGATAGATAGATAGATAGATAGATAGATAGATAGATAGATAGATAGATAGATAGATAGATAGATAGATAGATAGATAGATAGATAGATAGATAGATAGATAGATAGATAGATAGATAGATAGATAGATAGATAGATAGATAGATAGATAGATAGATAGATAGATAGATAGATAGATAGATAGATAGATAGATAGATAGATAGATAGATAGATAGATAGATAGATAGATAGATAGATAGATAGATAGATAGATAGATAGATAGATAGATAGATAGATAGATAGATAGATAGATAGATAGATAGATAGATAGATAGATAGAAGGAGTGAAGAGAGACGGGGCGATAATTATCTATGATGGTGGGGTTGTTGTTTTTAATATGAGCAGTGTGACTCTGGCTTGCTTTTAGAGAGGTGGGAACCACCCCCGGCGTTGAGAGAGGAGTTGATGATTGCTCCTGTCAGGAATGGGAGGATGTCTGGTGTGATGTCCGGAGGAGAGGCGAGGGCATGGGGTCCAGCTGGCCTGTAGTGGAAAGGGTTGACATCACCAGTGTCAGAGCGTCAGGGTCTGCGAGGGGAGAGAAAAATTACATAGTGTAAGATGAGGCTCTTGATTCAGCATCTGGAATTGAACACTGAACTCACCATTCACAAGTACACATGAGCACACACAGACACACACACACAGACACACACACACACGCGCGCGCGCGCACGCACGCACGCACACACGCACACACACAACACTCATGCGGCAACCGCTAAAACAATCACTTTAAACAAAATGTCACTTTAAAAAACAGAAAGTCACTTTAAAGGAAAGAGGTGCTGTATGCGTGAATATTAAAGGCAACCAACTTGTGTTCAGCTTTTCTCTGATTGGCCACGACCCCACACCGCTAGCCCGCCCCCTTTTGCCGTTAGCGCAAGAGGCAGGAACCTTCAAGTTCCCTGGTGCAAAATAAATCTGGTAGTTGGTTTATGACGTTAATTAATAATAAACACTGTTAGGACTATCTGACTCTTAATAATAAACACTGTTAGGACTATCTGACTCCTACTAATAAACACTGTTAGGACTATAAACACTGTGCGGACTATCTGACTCTTAATAATAAACACTGTTAGGACTATCTCGATTCACGCGTCACTACTGTAACTAGAAACTCTGGGTGTCACTGTACATCAGTGTGGAACTGTACGCTGTAACGTTATATGTTATTTCGCCCGTGGAGGCTGCTGAAGCGCCAGCGGGGCGATGCAGTGGTTTGTCCCCGGCTTCCGTGCGCCGCCGCCGGCTTGACGGAGCAGCGGCCGTGCTCCGTTGTAGAAGCCCTTCAATGACAGCGCTCTCATATTTTGCGAATGCATAAACTATATCTTAAATTATGGCTATGTGTCTAATATGGCTGTCGCTTATCAATGACTTCGCGACAGCCATATTAGACACATAGCCATAATTTAAGATATAGTTTATGCATTCGCAAATATGAGAGCTCTGTCATTGAAGTGGGTGGTGGCAGCGTTACTAACAGCGTTCACCCTGATGTAAAGTAGCGATTTTTATTGTTTTGTCATGACAAACCAATTACATAATCCCAACATATGTGTAAAGAAACAACATATTCCAGTTAACGGTATATTTTTTTTAACGATTCATAGTATTGCTGGCTCTCATATTTGCGAATACAATAGCGTTCACCCTGATGTAAACAATTCTACAACGGAAGACGGCCGCTGCAACTCTCTGCCGCGCGGCAGCGCGGTCACGTGGCCGTGTGGCCAATCAGAGAAACGCTGAACGCAAGGCTGAACACAAGTTGGTTGCCTTTAATATTCACGCATACTGCGTAGTATAGTTTAGATACTTTAAGAGTTAAAGAGTTAAAATTGTAAGTTGTATATTGTATAGTAGTGTATATAGGAACCAGTTTCTCAGGAACTTAGCATGTCTTTTTTTTTATCATGCACATCTTGTGTCTTACCTTGGAAGCTAGGCGAAATCTGCATATGGCTCGCTGATAACAAACTATCATTACACCTGGGCAAAACAGAGTCCATTCTCTTCGGTTCAAATAACAAACTCAGCGAGGCCGACGGCTTCTCAGTTACAGTGGGTGACAATATTGTCACAAGGAAAGATGAAATTACCTACCTGGGTTCCATCCTAGAGGCAAATATTTCCTGTGAAAAAAATGGCATCCAATGTAATAAAAAAAAGTCAACCAACGAACTAGATTCTTGTACCGGATCTCCTCTCTGGTAAACAAGAATACCCTTTTTTTTTTTTCTTCTTTTTTTTTTTTTTTTTTTTTTTATTATTTTTTAAACAAACATATAAACAAAAATGACAACACACGATAAGATATACAAGCATTAATTGTCAGGGCACATCCAATGAGATCACATTTTAGTTAGTTGTCTTATATAGGATATACCCCTAATACCTGTTATCTAAAAAACCTACACACAGCTCCAGCTCGAACCCCCCCCTCCCGGACCCCACCTTGAGAAGTACCTCCACTATCCCTCGCACCTAACCAGACACTACCATTATAAGCTAGCTTTTATTCTCTCCACCACTTCTAACCACATTGACATTTTGGATTCATTGAGACCCAGAATTCTTGCTGTAGATATTTCTTGGTAAATTACATCGAGATATGTAAGAAACCAAACTTTACGGCACATTTTTTCCGGTTGAAACCAGCGTGATGCGATCAGCTTCTTAGCTACTGTGATACCCGATAAAACCAATCTCTTTAGCTGTGGATTCACTGCAAACTCAAAAACATCATTCAATAGTAATACCGAGGGGTGTACAGGTATATTCCAAGATACGAGTTTTGATATTTGTTGGGTCACATCTTTCCAGAATGCCTTAACTGGTGAGCAGTCCCAATACATGTGCATAAATGTCCCTTCGTCCCCATTTGTACATTGGGAGCATTTGGAGTCTTGTTTAAGCCCCATTCGGCACAGTCTTATAGGAGTCAAGTATGTCCTGTGAATATAGTTAAGATTGATTTGTTGATGATCCGGGTTCCTTGATGTAAGTCTAACATTTGCCCAGGCTCCTTGCCAATCAAAGTCATTTTCCAGGTCTGGTATATCCCTCCTCCAGACAGAGTCTAGTTGGAGGGTTTCATACGAGGACGTTAGTAATTGATGATAAAATTCTGAAACAAAACCTCTCGATGTCTCTCTTTCGTAGAAGAATTTGTGGTATCTGTGGTGTTCAATTGGTCTGTCTAATGGAACACCGTGAGACTTCAAACATAGCTGTAACTGTTTGTGAAAAAGCCATGTGGACTTGGTGAGATTAAATTTTTTGCGTATTTCTTTATCACTACAAAAACCCTGTTTGTTAAAAACATCCCCTAATGAGTGTATGCCTTGCTCTTCCCATATAGGGAATCTTATAGGTCATTTTCCAATTACGAGTGCATTGTTATTGAATAAGGGAGTATGATTGTGCCATTTTTGTGGGTTAGGTTTTTTTTTTTTGATTCACGCCATATCCGGATCGCATGAGTAATTATGGGGCCAAATTTTCGTTCACAGTGCTTGATTGGTAGTTTAGTGTATGCTATGTCCTTCAGTCTATGTGGGGCTGCTATGTTTTCTTCTAATTTTCTCCAAGATACTAATGCTTGGGGGTCAAACCATGTTGTCAATGGACTTAATGTGTACGCCTTAAAATATAGGAAAAAATCTGGAAATGCCATGCCACCATCTGCTTTATTTCTCTGTGCGGTGGATCTTTTTATACGTGGTGGTTTGTTATTCCAAATAAATTTGTATGCGGAGGAGTGTAATTTTTTCCAGTAACCCTCTGGAGGGGGTAACGGTAGCATTGAACTGAAGAAGTTGATTCTAGGTAGTACATCCATCTTAACTATTGATATCCGTGCTTGTACTGTGTTTTTAAGTTTTGCCCATCTATCAAGGTCGTCTTTGATTTTGTTTTGGATTTTTGTGTAGTTGTGCTTCACCGTTTGTCTTATGGTGGGGAATATTTCCACTCCCAAGCATCTGAAATGTTTTACCATCGGTATCTCTCCTGGGAGGGTTGTATTTTTTTTTGCAGGGGTGTTAAGTGGAAGGAAAGCCGACTTCGGCCAATTTATCTTAAATCCCGATAAATCACCAAAGTCCTCAATCAACTTGAGCAGATGAGGCATTGCGGTGTTGGGGTTTTGCATGAACAATATTACGACGTCCGCATATAAACTAATTTTTTGTTGTGTGCCCTTGATTACGATTGGTTCTATGGATTGGGATTGTCTTATATATTGTGCTAAAGGCTCTAATGATAGATTGAACAGTCCGGGACTAAGAGGACAACCCTGTCTGGCAGAGCGTGATACCGGAAAGATTTTGGAGATGATTGTGCCTGTGTAATCATGGCCGCTGGGTCTTTGTATAATACTTTAATCATATCGATGAATCCTTTTCCTAACCCCATCCTTTCTAGCACTGCCCACAGATACGACCATTCCAGCCTGTCAAAGGCCTTCATAGCATCCAGGGACAGCATCGCCTTAGGTATGGTGTCCTCCTTGTCGGCATCAAGTACGTGCAGTATTCGTCTTATGTTTTCAGTGATCAGGCGGCCTCCTATGAAGCCAGTTTGGTCCGGGTGAACTAAAGAAGTCATATGCTTTTGTAATCTGATGGCTAATACCTTAGAGTACAGTTTGATATCGGTTCCGAGGAGGCTTAAAGGTCTATAACTACTGCACTCGTTGGGGTCTTTGTCTTTTTTAAGGAGGACTGTTATGAGTGCAATATTGTCGTTCTTATGGAAGTTCCCCTCCTTGACTGAGTATAAAATCATATTTAGTAATAAGGGTCCAATTATGTCCCAACAAGAAAGGTACATTTCTGATGGGAAACCGTCTCTTCCAGGAGCCTTACCACTTTGCATTGCGGTTATGGCCTTCTTGAGTTCCTCTAGTGTGATCGGTGTTTCTAACTGTTTAGCGTCATCCTCTGAAAGTTTAGGGAGAATAATTTGATTAAGAAATGTGTCCATTTTGTTTTGATCGAAGGTCGTTTCTGATTTATATAAGTCGGAGTAGAATTCTTTGAATGTATCGTTTATTTTTACAGAATCTGTTACAAGTACTTGTTGTGCTCTAATGGTAGTTATATCTGCAAATTTTGCATTAATTCTTAATCGCATGGCTAATAGGTGGCTGGGTTTGGAACCATGGGAGTACTGCTGTTGTCTTGTGCTGCGTATTTGTATTTCCGATTGTTGTCTGTATATGGCATTGATCTCTATTTTTAGTACGTTAACTTGATTCTCTAGTCGAGTTGAGTTGTTGTATTTTAGAGAATTAAATAACGTTGAGTAAAGCGTTTCCAGCTCAGCCAGTTTTGTGCATTGATTCTTGCGCATTTTGGAGGAAAAGCTATCCGTGAAATCTTTGATCATTCCCTTTACCGACATTGTAACTGAGGGGTACAATTCCCTGACTGTATTACTAGATATGATACTTACTACCACTACCTTTGTACTTAATATTCGGCCACCCAGTACACGGCATAAATATATTATGATGAACACTGTCACGTAGATGAAACGGATCCAACACAAATGTACGAATTAGAAATAGGTCTTTATTTCTACACAGCGATGGTGTGTAGAGCAAGCACTTAATCAAATCAATCACATTTATGAATGGAAATTAGTATGCACTTTTATGGCAAGAGTATTCGTCGGTATATCAATAGAGAATGTCCAATCTCTGAAGGCGCAGGTGGTACATATACGACCTGGAATAGTTTAAGGAATAACAGCAATGATACTTTAATGATTATATACTGGATACACTAGGGGGGGTTAATCCGGTCGCTTGTAAGCCGACAGGAGTAGGAAGGGGGGGGGGGTAGAATCCGGCTGCCTCATCCGGCCAAGGGTATCCCAGGTGAACCCACTGTAGTGCCGTTCAATGCGCCGGCGATCCTTGGACCACAGATGAAAGCAGATGGACTCTTTGTGGGCCGGCTCTCTCCGGTCCACGGGGGAGAGACGTGAAGTCGTGAGACCTCGTCTTGCAGAGCGTCTCCTCACCTTGCGTCCTCTCCAGGGGGGGGGTTCCAACACACGGCAGTGTCGGGGGTCTTTATCCATGGAATAATCAACGTACACAAAGCATAATCCGTGCCTGGGAAGGCGGGCTGTCGTCGGTAGAATAATCCGGTATACAGGTCCACTCGCTCGTCGGCTCTGGGGCTCCTCGGGTGCAGCTTCACGTGGGGTCAACCACCCTGGATAAGCAGCCAGTTCTCTGCCCGAAACGATGGGGTACTGACTACGGTAGTATTCTCACCGCACGAAGCACTATATATTAACAGACTATTATTAGCTTAATAGACTACGTCCAACTCGACGATATAGTGCCAAATATGACTATTCAAATATTAATATACACGATGTCTCAATACCGATGGTAGGCGAACTTGGCCTTACTCCCACACGTGGCGTCGCGGGGAGGCTTTACGTCTGTGACTCTATTGGAGGGTAAGAAACTGGACTGAAAAGAAAGTCCTACTTTAGTAGCGCAGTATATATACGCACTATGAACAAATAGTCCCATTAGTGGTGCGGTAGCCAGATTCCTACGCGGAACTAGGACTTGTTCGTACATGTTGAGCGGTACGTTTGAACTGGGTCTGGGGGGTATGGCAGCCTGGCACCAAAGTCTCGACCAATAGTAGAATGGAGACTATTATGGGATGTTCAGTAGGCTAGAATGGATATTCAATGCATAGTGTACAAGGAATATACAAGGGATATCAGGGAATATTAGAGAATATACAAATACAATTAAATATATATATATAAATAAATATATATATTCGGTTTAATCTGGCCCTTCACAACAGCCACCCCCTGATTGGTCCCAGACCTAATCAGTTAAACAGAGACAGATTAATCGCGTTGTCTATTTACACATAAGGGTTTGCTGTAGGGGTCAGTCAACTTCACAAAGTCATAGGGTTATAGGGTCATGGTCATCATCGATTGTGTCTGGGAGTCGGGGCAGTTCTATGAGCCTCGCCACGGGACGGGTGTAAGTGCGACCCTGGACAAGCACTTCAGCTGCTCGGACCTTGCCGTCGGCACCGGTGATCACTTTGCTTACGCGGCCGGCCGGCCACATAGCTCTGGGCAGTGATTGATCAATAATCATGACGACTGTTCCTTCTGTCAAATTGTCTCTCTCCTTTACCCACTTCTGGCGGGTCTGTAGAAACGGTAGGTAGTGTAGTAGGAAACTGCTCCAAAACTTGTCGGCTAATACTTGGCTGTACCTCCACATTCGTCGGCCGTTCGCTTCTTCAGGCCGGTACATTGTCTGGGGTAATGCAGGATCTAGCCGCCCCATCAGGAGTGTGTTGGGGTCTGCGGAGATAACAGTGCTCAATCCACAGAACACAGGCTTCTTATTCTCAGCCTCCTCCTGACTGGCTTCCCTCGGGATAGGCCTGGGCCACTGTCCTTCCGGGAGTCTTAGGAATGCGGGGCCGTCACTGTAGACATTGCGACGGGTGAGGTCATCCAGGGTCACTCTCTCCAGGTGGATGCAAGGTGTGCGGGAATGGGGTCGTCCCAGCCCTGGTCCTTGTCCCACAATGCTCGTACAATCATTTTTGCCCTGGTGGTGTACGGTAGAATACATCCTAGCGGGTCATATTGTCGGGCGAGTGTTGTGTACACACTCCGTCTGGTGGTCGGCGCCGCCGCCGGCCTTCCCTGCGCCGTAGTCAGGGGCTTGTGTCTGTAGTGAAGCGAATCTGTTTTGAATCGCCACACCAATCCCAGGGTCATCTCCTGGGCTTCTCCCGGGATTGTAGCCATCCAGGTCTCGCTGCTGGCTGCCTTGTCCTCGGAGGAGAGGCTGCGCAGTACTTGCGGATCGCTGCTGGCCCACTGCCTGAGATCAAAGCCGCCTTTGATCAATGAGGCGCAGAGTTTAATCAGGAGAGCCTCGGCTTCTTCCTGGGTTGAAAGGCTTTGTAGACAGTTGTCTACGTAGAAGCTGTTCTTTACGCTGTGTCGGACCTCTTCGTCCGCTGCTGGGTCCTCTGCTACATGTTTCTGTAGTGCAAATGTAGCACAGCAGGGGCTGCACGTCGTTCCGAAGGGGAGGACTTCCCATTGGTAGATGGCTGGGTGCTCATCTCCTGGCTTCTCTCTCCATAGGAACCGTAACAGGGGCTTGTCCGCCTCTACTAGTCTCACCTGCAGGAACATTCCTTTAATGTCCCCGCTGATGGCCACCTTTTCCTGGCGGAAGCGGAGTAGAACGCCGAGTAGGGAGGGGCCGAGTGTGGGACCGGGCAGTAACTCTTTATTCAGATTTTGGGATCCGATCTGGTAGCTGCAGTTAAATACTATGCGGTCTTTACCGTTGTGATGGACCTTGTGGTGAGGCACGTACCACGATTCAGTGGTCTGGTCAGCCTCTTTAATGTCCATCTTTGTGACGTGTCCCGCTGTGATGAGCTTCTCAATCTCAGCGCGGTATACACTCTCTTGGGCGGGGTTCTTGGCTAAGCGCCGCTCCGTGTTCAGCAGGTACCGTTCTGTGGCGTCTGTCTTGGCGTGGAAAGTAGGCATTCCTTCTCGCCGCAGGAGTGGCGTGGCGTATCTCAACACGCCGTTGACCGGGACTCTCTTGGTCCCTGTCTCGAGGAGGTGAATGGCGTAAATGTCATCTTTAGAGCGAATGTCTTTCTTTCCGTTCTTAAAGGGCATTTGTTCCAAGGTCCATAGCCGCTCTACGTGTTGCAGGAGTGCGGTTTCTCCCTCTGTGACTCGGGAGTGGAGACATCTAGTGGCTGTACTTCGGTTGAGAGATTTGGCGAGCGGGCCTTGGAGAGTCCATCCCAAACTGGTCTCGACTGCTGCAGGACAGCCTCGGGGTCCGGTATGAACCCGGTCTATCGGGACAATGAGGTCTGCATGGTCGGAGCCTATCAACAGGGTCGGCATAGCATTGTCTATGAGCGGGATCGGTAACTTGCGCAGATGTGCATATTTCTCCATCAGCTTGGCGATGGGGTATGTGTACCGCGACAGTCCTATTTCTTGGCTGGTGAAAGCGTCTGTAATCTGGTACCGTCGCTCAGGCTGGCCGCTTGCTGCGATAGAGAATGAGACATTCTCGCCCTTTATCGTCTTCAAATCTCGTCTTATTGTCCGAATTGTCATTTGGGTTTCGCTTCCCCGCAGCCCTAGCTGGGCCGCAGCGGAGGCGAGCAGCAGGGTCTTCTCTGACCCGTCATCGAGGACGGCGTAAGTGTCCAGGACTTTATTCTGGTAGCTTAGTGTCACACGCACTACTTTTAGGAGTACTCGGGCTCCACTGCTGCTGGCGGGATCGATGTACATGACGCTCGCTTTGCGGCTGGATGGTGCGGGTGAAGGGCGCCGTCTGTTACTGTCGTGAAGTATGTCCAGGTGGGCTCCATCGCGCTTGGTGCACCTTTTCTTTAAGCGGCATTCGGCTGCCATGTGTGAGCGCGCACAGCGAAAACAGCGCTTGTTGGACTTTATCCATTGACTTGCTTCCTCCGCGTTCAGCTTGGGGAAGGAGTCACATTGCGCTAGCCAGTGTTCTTTCTCACAGTAGGGGCACACTATCTTCCACTTCTCCGTTCTGGAGGGGGTACTGTGGCTCCTGCTGCTCGGTACTGACTCCGATTGGTGCATCACAGTCACCGATCTTCTTCCATCATTTAGTCGTCTGGTTCTTTCTCTGGAGCCAGGGGTGCTCCGTCCGAATGTATCTAGCCGTAGGCTGCTGACTTCTCTCGCCAGGAAGTCTGCTAGGTCGAGGAGGTTCGGTTCGGGGCCATTCGGGTCTCGGTGGTCCCTCTGTCGCCTAAAACGCTCCTGTCGAGCGGGCGGCAGCTTCTCCAAGATCCTTTCCACATTTGAGTTGGCGTAAAGTTCATGCCTCCCCTTCTCTCTCTGCGCTCCCAACATCCCTACCAGGGACTGCACTCTGATGGACAGGTCGTCCAGTGCTCGATTGTCTATTGCTGGGGGTAAGCGGTCGATGTGTCGGATCTCCTGGATCACGTAATCCCATATGCGCCCATACCTCTGGTCCAATGCTACCAGCGCTGCTGTGTATGGGGTGGTGGAAGTCGCGTAGGCGAGCGCTATATTATGTGCGCGGGGTACCTTTAAGTGCTTCAGTAGGATGGCGTATTTATGGCGTTCATCCAATACATCCACCAACATGGTCTCCAGACACATGCGGAGTTCTGTATACTGGGCCCGGTTCTCTTGGGTGAAGTCGGGTACCATAGGCGTGCCAATGTATGACGCTGACTGTGGATACATCGGCGAGCGTTGGGGGAGAGGCCTCCTAGGCGAGTCTCCTCCCGCTCCTTGGTATGGGCTGGTACCGGCAGTGTACCATGGCCCGCTTGTCCAGGTGCTGTTCCTCGGTGCGGGTCGTGCGTCGTGCTCACCCGTGTATAGAGTCGGGGGTCTGTAGCGCAGCTCCGCGGGAGTATAGCCTGGGCTGTACCGGACCTCCTGGTCCGGTAGAGTACTGTGCTGTCGTCGGGCGTGGTTCTCCTCCTCTTCCTCTTCGTCTTCAGTTAGGTCATCCAGTGCTTGTAGTCTCTGGTTTAGCCTCTCCACAGGATATGCTGCTCCTTCCCGGTTGCTAGGTCTCGCTTGGACCGGTGGGGGGAGGTGGTCTGTGGGGGGTATAGACCTCGTCTGTTGGTCAAGTTCAGGGTTGTTTACTCGGCTAGGGGATGCCGCCCTGGAGGTGTGTCTAGACGAGTTCCTGGAGCCTCTGGCGGAGGGAGAGGGTGTTGTCCGTCTGATCAGCTGTTCTATTAGTTGCGCTTGCTGTCTGTCGCGCTCTGCGTCCCGTAGAGCAGGGGTTCCCAAACTTTTCAGGCCAGGGCCCAGAAAATAAGGCGTCAGAGAGCCGCGGCCCAATGCACATCGTCTGGCTTTTTTTTTTTTTTTTTTTTGCCAGGCGACCGATTTTTTAAGCCAAATATCACTTCAATCCTATTAAGTTAGTTCAAGTTAGTTATTCATTTATATGTGCTATTTATGAGAGGGCTAACTTGTTGCAAAATAATAATGATAATAATAATAGCCTCATTAAAATACTATTGTTGCTTCGGTTGTTTTCAGCGTTTTATGTGCATAATCTGTTATTTAGTTTGAAATGTTCGTTGAAATAAGTAGATTTTTCGTTTTTGTTTATTTATTAAGTTAATATAAAACCATATAGTCACATTTTAGAATACAATAGAATAGAATTTTAGAATACAACTAGAAACACTGTCCTGGCCTGCCTCTAAGTTCAGTGGCCTGACAACAAATAAAAAATAAAAAAAATAAAAAATAAAAAAAATAAAAAAAATAAAAAAAATATTTTTAATTTTTTTTAAATTTTTTTTAAATCATCTCGCGGCCCACCCGTGGCTGCTCGCGGCCCACCTTTGGGTCGCGACCCCGACTTTGGGAACCACTGCCGTAGAGCACCAGCAGCTGCTCGCTGGCTGTCTGCTCGGTCTCGGGCCACATTCTCTTCTCTCTGAATGCGTCTTATTTCTAGACGTATATGCTCTTCTTCGCTCCGCTGCTGGATCTGCAGTCGGTCGCGTTCAGCAGCGGCGTTCAGGCTGATGAGGAAGGCCTGCTGTAGGGTCCTCTCTGCCTCGCTGGGAGAAGGCGGTTGTATAGGGGAGCCTTCCCTCGGGGTACTCCTTGCGGAGCCTTGGAGCTCTATCTCCACGGTGCTCTCCCCGTCTTCTTCCGTGCCGAGTTCTCTCTCGGTAGCGTTGTATTCCTCCCGGGACTCATCGGGGACTACTTCTTCAGTACTGGCGGGGTGTGAAGTCATGTCTGGTTCCCACTGGTCCCCACCGTGAACTTGGTCAGTTACATTAGAGCCCGTAGGGGCCTCTATGGTCGGGGTAGTCTGGGCGTTGGGGTTAGACATACTTTTACTTTCTAGTTTTACCGCGTTTACTGTTAGTAGAAGACTAGGTTGTTGACTGACAGCGTAAGCCTCTAAGTACTGAGGGAGCCGTCGTTCGCGCTGCGGGCGTTGGTTAGGAGGATCGTTTCGTGGAGTGTTCATCATAGGCCATTTCAATATTAATAACACTATATTAATATTACACTAATTACCCTCCGGCTCGAAGGACCAATTGTAACTGAGGGGTACAATTCCCTGACTGTATTACTAGATATGATACTTACTACCACTACCTTTGTACTTAATATTCGGCCACCCAGTACACGGCATAAATATATTATGATGAACACTGTCACGTAGATGAAACGGATCCAACACAAATGTACGAATTAGAAATAGGTCTTTATTTCTACACAGCGATGGTGTGTAGAGCAAGCACTTAATCAAATCAATCACATTTATGAATGGAAATTAGTATGCACTTTTATGGCAAGAGTATTCGTCGGTATATCAATAGAGAATGTCCAATCTCTGAAGGCGCAGGTGGTACATATACGACCTGGAATAGTTTAAGGAATAACAGCAATGATACTTTAATGATTATATACTGGATACACTAGGGGGGGTTAATCCGGTCGCTTGTAAGCCGACAGGAGTAGGAAGGGGGGGGGGGTAGAATCCGGCTGCCTCATCCGGCCAAGGGTATCCCAGGTGAACCCACTGTAGTGCCGTTCAATGCGCCGGCGATCCTTGGACCACAGATGAAAGCAGATGGACTCTTTGTGGGCCGGCTCTCTCCGGTCCACGGGGGAGAGACGTGAAGCGACCTCGTCTTGCAGAGCGTCTCCTCACCTTGCGTCCTCTCCAGGGGGGGGGTTCCAACACACGGCAGTGTCGGGGGTCTTTATCCATGGAATAATCAACGTACACAAAGCATAATCCGTGCCTGGGAAGGCGGGCTGTCGTCGGTAGAATAATCCGGTATACAGGTCCACTCGCTCGTCGGCTCTGGGGCTCCTCGGGTGCAGCTTCACGTGGGGTCAACCACCCTGGATAAGCAGCCAGTTCTCTGCCCGAAACGATGGGGTACTGACTACGGTAGTATTCTCACCGCACGAAGCACTATATATTAACAGACTATTATTAGCTTAATAGACTACGTCCAACTCGACGATATAGTGCCAAATATGACTATTCAAATATTAATATACACGATGTCTCAATACCGATGGTAGGCGAACTTGGCCTTACTCCCACACGTGGCGTCGCGGGGAGGCTTTACGTCTGTGACTCTATTGGAGGGTAAGAAACTGGACTGAAAAGAAAGTCCTACTTTAGTAGCGCAGTATATATACGCACTATGAACAAATAGTCCCATTAGTGGTGCGGTAGCCAGATTCCTACGCGGAACTAGGACTTGTTCGTACATGTTGAGCGGTACGTTTGAACTGGGTCTGGGGGGTATGGCAGCCTGGCACCAAAGTCTCGACCAATAGTAGAATGGAGACTATTATGGGATGTTCAGTAGGCTAGAATGGATATTCAATGCATATTGTACAAGGAATATACAAGGGATATCAGGGAATATTAGAGAATATACAAATACAATTAAATATATATATATAAATAAATATATATATTCGGTTTAATCTGGCCCTTCACAACAGACATCCATATTATTCTGGGGTCTTGCACCGAGTTTGCATTCTCCCGTTGGAATACTATAAGAGCTTCTTTGAGTTGTGTAATGAATTCCTTGTTATTAAGCAGCAACGAGTTAAATCGCCATCTTGGGGCTCGGGAGGATAGTATACCAAATGTACCTTTAAGGAGTAAATAACTGATCTGATAGTGCGTTGGGTATCATTTCCACTTCATAATTATCAAATAGTCTCTGTGATGCAAAGACATAGTCTATTCTGGATAGTGTGTTATGTCTCGCAGATCGACAAGAGTACTTTCGGGTCGTGGGATTAAGTAACCGCCATAAGTCATCTACACCTGTAATCTTCGACCAATCCTTTAATGCCTTCGATGAATTCTTTTGTTCGCTGGAAAAGGCGAGGTAAGATTTGTCCATCCTTGGGTTCCAGATGGCATTAATATCCGCACCTATTATAAATGAGTAATCGGGAATGTCTAACATTGCATTGGTTAGTGTAGTGAAGAAATCTTCTTCGTACAAATTTGGGGCGTATACCGCTACCAACGCTATTTTCCTGTTCTTATGTTCAATCTTAGCTATAGTTATCCGACCTTCTACATCAGACCATACTCCCTTTAGTACAATATTCAACTTACGTTTAACGACTATGGCTACACCCCGAGTTCTCGTACCAATAGAAGAGTGACTAATATTATGGTATGTGTTGTCCGCTAATTTATCTATGTCTTTCTCTAGAATGTGCGTTTCGTTTAGCAGAGCAATGTCCACATGTTCTTTTTTCATCAGTGTGAGCACGCTTTTGCGTTTGAGTTGGTTATTTATTCCCCCGGTGTTCCATATCATTATATTCAAACTAGCCATAATCTATACATGTTGTATTGTAATTTTTGGTAATGCTTCTAGAGTGCGAGGCAATAATAGATATACATCCCACTAGTGAGGTCCCATTGAGAGCCGAGCTTAAAAACATACATATATACAAATAAAAATCCCCTACCCTTCCCTCCCACCGAGAGTCGTACAGGATTGTGTTCCATGAACACAACCTTTGCGTATGACTCCCTCCCTTGCACCACCGGATATCCCAGAATGATCCAATTATCCTTAACATTCCTATGTATACCATAGGATCTAACACTCTAAATTCTACCATAAGTAGAATGTCGACTGTGGCATGGCCACTTTCCCGTAAAATTAAAATTAAAATAAGATAAAACTAAAAATAAAGACCAAAAATAAGCTTCAATTGTCATGCCCTAATCACTTACATTTTATATGAACTTGTGTAATTTATAGTAACCCATGAATAATATGGAGGTATTGAACTGAAGAGAGAGCCTCAATAAATCAGAGAAAACGGATGAAAAAAAACAAGTAAAAGGAAGAGAACATTAACTTAGATCTTAAAAGAGCATTGCTATGCTTAAACATCTAAAGTATAAATTGGAGAAGTAGTGGAAATATTTCCAATTAATAAAAAACAGTTTTTAAATACGTATATGCAGCATTTCCCCTGACCGGGGTGGGCGATGATCCGTTGTGAAGAATGTTATTCCAGCCGGCCGCTGCTGTGATGGTTCTGTGGTTCTGCATCTAGATGCTGTTGATTATTCCCCCGAGGGGCTTCTGGTAGAGTGACTGACCACGTATTGCTGTTATTCCAGAATGTTCCCTATATCAAAGAATGCTTTAGATGTTCTAGATTATTCCAATATGTCGTTTTTACATTGTTTGAATGTTCCAGTATGTTCTGGAGTGTTCCAATCTTGAATCCAATATGTCCGCAATAATAGAAACCCGACGGGGAAAGCATTCAATAATTCTGAGCACGTAGGTCTCTCTGTCCCAAATCCTCGGTTCGTTAAAGATTGTACTATATACCTTGCATAACAGAGATTAAAAGGCCATTTATACACTATTCTGCGTGTTGTGCAGACAAGTATTTGGCTGCATCTTCTGGCGAGTTGAGGAAAACCCTTGCTCCTTTTTTATCGACAATGCAAAGTATTGCAGGTTATGTTAATATGGGTCTGTATTTCTCCAGATATAGTTGAGACATCACCGTCTTGAACTTGGCACGCAGGTCCACTACATCCCGACAATAATCTTCAAAGCAGTGTATTGGTACATCCATGTATTTCAGATTGCCTTTCATCCTGCGAGTTTCACGAATAATAATTTCTTTTATTCTGACTTGGCGCAGGATAACCAATATCACTCTGGGCTTAGCGTTATTGCCAATGGAACGGGTCCCCAATCTGTAGCACTGTTCCACCTCTGGTACTTTAGGAAGGATCTCTGTTCCCAAGATTTTCTGTAATTCTGTGGCAAACTCTTCAGGGTGAGCACATTTCACTGACTCGTCCAGACCGACTATACGAATATTCAGCTTGCGTTTTTGATATTCCATCTCGAATATTTTGGCTTTCTGTTCTTCATTGATTCGCTTAAGCTCCATCGTTATATCGCTGAGCTCCGTATTGATTTCTTTGTAGTTTCCCTTCATCTCAGCAGTTAGGTTAACGTTGATAACCTCTACTTCTTTGTAGATACGAGCGAAAAAGAATTCGTGGGCTTCCATTCCTTTTTCCAGAGCCTCGGTGCGTTTAATATGTGCGTCGGCGTCCGCTCTCAGCGCATCTATTTTGCCTTCAATAGATTCTTTAATAGCATCTACTTTTTGGGTTATTATCTTCTCCATTTCCTCCATTCTCTTCTCCATTGTCTTCCCCATTTCCTCCATTTTCCGGATGATATGTTCGGTGTCTGCGGAGGTATTTGATGGGGTTGAACTTGAAGCGGCCACTGTCAAGTCTATATTTTCTGCGGTATGCCGTACGAATCCTGATTCCTGCGGCGGGACCTCTACGACTGTTTTTGGACTCGTTGTGTTTTTCTTTGGTTTCATCTCGATTATTTTGGTCAATATAGTTAGTTGATAGTCTCAGTTGATATATGCGTCAAGTTTTAAACGCATTAATGGTTTATAAATATGTTTTTAAAATGAAAAAAAAAATAACGGGTGAGCAGCTGTGTCACATGCGACCTACTCCATTCTAACGCTAAACCGGAAGCCCAACAAGAATACCCTGAAGACTCTGGCAGGAGCACTCATTCAAGGGTACTACGACTATGCTTGCACCTCATGGTACCAAAGCAATTGATTTTCAAATGTATCCATTCTGACTATCCTGCTTATCTGAAACAGTTGATGGTCCCTTTCTCTTGCACTTATCGTCTAAGACACTCTGTACAGTATTTTTTCACAGTTTCTCCATTTTCAAAAGCAATGGCCAAGAAATCTTTCATGTTCAAAGCCCCTTCGGACTGGAACAATCTTCCGGTGACCATTCGATCCATATCTTCATTTTACCTCTTTAAAAATGCTCTTTGTTCTAATTTTATGGTCAAGTGTACATGCTTCCTTGGTGGGGCTCCTGCGCTGGTGAGGGGACGTGGAGCACAGCCGTCCTTTACGCGGGTGTTACGGGTTAGCTAGTTGGCTCTACTCCTATTTTTAGGCAGGGGGGGCCGATTGGTTGATTTGGGGGCGCTCGTTGGGCGGGTTGATTGCTCCTCTTCTCCTGCCAGTCCCGGAGCTCAACTTCTATTACATCCTGTATTCTACTCACCCTTTGAATGTTTTGTTGGGCCTTTCTCGCGGCGGCTGCCTGGCGGTGTCATCGCGGGGTAAGCATATTTGTTTGCCCTGCGGTGGCAACGTCATATGACTGCCATGGAGTGGGCCTCTTATAATGGAGATTGAGACATATCCTCTTATCCTCTTATAATGAGACATATCCTCTTACAATGTGTACTTGTTCTGTTGTGTTTTTGTATGTTTCCTGTATTTATTTAATTTTTGTTGTTGTTGTTGTGTGTCATGTGTTCTGAACTACATTGCACAAAATGTGGGACCCTCTCGAAAACGAGATACTGTATCTCAATGTGGTTTTCCCAATAAAATAATTTCAATATATATAAAGCACCTCAAAGGCGCTAAACAAGATTACAAACATCACAAAACAAACTGGTCAGACTACTACTTGACCTTACTCCTAGAACCCACCTCACCCCTGCCCACTTTGACAACCTTAGAGTAGACGACAGAGTACAGCAACTTGCAATGGGCCTGGTCTACAAGATACACTATACGACTAAGGTACCCATGTACATGTCAAAATACTTCCCAAAGGTCAGTGAATACCACGACCACAACACCAGAGGAAGCTCAACAAATCATGTTAAACCCAGATTCGGCTCAAACAAGGGACTAAAACACGTTTCGCAATTATGCCACATCAATGTGGAACACCCTACCCAAAGCTGTAAAGGAATGTGAATCCCTACCCACATTCAAAACCGCTCTTAAAGAGCACCTACGGGAGGCTGCAATTCTAAACTGGCCACCGTAAATGTCCAAACCCCCCCACTCCCACCCCCTCCTAATGTACAGTCTCCTCCCCACCGCATGAATATATATTCTCTCCCCGCCATATGTATATTTCTCTCCCACCCACCCACCCCCTCCAAATGTACAGTCTCCTCCCCACCGTATGTATATATTCTCTGTTAGGATCTATGGGTAACAGTACTGTATATTTGAATATCGTATATGTCACAAATGTAACAGTACTAAATACCTGTATGTCATGTATGTCCCTATGCCGTAAATGTCATGATGTCATGTATGTTGTGTATGTCATAAATGTCACTATGAATTGAAAATGGGGGACCCTGATGTAAACAAGACAAACGTCTTTCTCTAGTCTGCATCCCGTTAACAATTGTGTGTATTGAGCCGTACTGTATTGTACCCATTCTGCAATCTGTTAAATAAAGTTTTCATTCATTCATTCATTCATTCATTCATTCATTCATTCATTCATTCATTCATTCATTCATTCACCTATATTTGATTTTTTCTATGCCTATTTTATTATTGTATTTGCACAATAAATGCGGGCATGACCACCCGCATTTCACTGTATGCCCTGGTATGTATGTGACAAATAAACCTTTTGATTCTTGATTCTTGATTCTGGAATGGGGGGGGTTGGGAGAAGCAGCTGTGGATGTTCTCTACCTTTTTCTCAAAGAAGGTGGCAAAGTCCTCTGCAGAGAGAGTGGGGTGAGGGGGGGGTGAGGAGGGAGGACATGGTGGGGGGAGGGGGGGTGACAGAGTCGGCGCCAGAACCAATTTTTTATTTTTACATAAATAAAATATGGGCTTCAGAAAACGAATTTCCCGCAAACCAACACACATTTCAAAACATGAGTGTGCATAAGAGATAAGACAGTCTCTCTCTCTCTCTTTCGCTCTCTCACGTCACAAACACACTCGCGCCTCGCGCACACACACAAATTAAACAGTATGAAATAGCCAGAGGCTGGGCTTAAATTCATTAACAAGTGAAAGTATTATTAATAATAACAAGGGGCAAGGCGGCTTAAATTAAACAGTATGACATATGACTTACCCATTAGAAGAGTTGGAGGCGGCAGGGGCGGGGCTAGGGGTGGCTACTTGGGCTCAAGCCCCGAATGTTTTCTGAAAAGCCCCGAATCTACTTTAAAAAATAAAAATAAAAAATTTACAATTAATCATTGTTACATGAAAATATGTTTGCACCAGATTTAGCAGAAGCTAATTTACATCCGTAGTCTATCCAGCTGCTAACTGTATTTGAGTGAGTTAAGTCTTGGTGTTATGGTAGACTCAGACCTAAGCTTTAAATCACAATCAACAAGTTGACAGAAACATAATTCTTCCATCTTAGAAACATAGCTAAAGTACGGCCATTTATAAATCAAAACGACGCTGAAAATCAGATCCATGCCTTTATGTCAAGCCGACTCGACTACTGTAATGCAGAAAAAATACGATGATTTATGTCTGCACTTTATGCATTGCTCTTGATCTGCCAATGTTGTGCTCATTTTATGCCTGTCTTTTTTTACTGCTGTGAAGCACTTTGAGCTGAAATTCTTGTATGAAAGGTGCTATACAAATACAGTGTATTATTATTATTATTATTATTATTATTATTATTATTATTATTATTATTATTATTATTATTATTATTATTATTATTATTATTATTATTATTATTATTATTATTATTATTATTATTATTATTATTATTATTAATTATTATTATTGTTTGCTTCATTAATTAAAGGGTGTGAATTTAAGTGTTCTCTAGTGCCTTTTGTCCGCTTTAAGGTGGTGGTATAAGTTAAAGGTTGTGGTGTCGAAGTAAAATAAATTCTATCTGGGCTAAGCCTCCTACGATCCTAAATCCGCCCCTGGCGGCGAGTCGTGGCACTGAATCTCCTCAGGACGGTGTCCCACTTTCGCGTGAGGTCTTTCTCAAACGCCAGCCTCAATTATAGGCGATCCATTATATTATCCATTATTATTATTGTAACTGAGGGGTACAATTCCCTGACTGTATTAATCAAGTATTAGTATCATTAAACTACTACCGTCTATGTACATTACTGGCCAATACCGTACAAAGGTATATTAGATTAGAACACTTCCACAATGAAACGGTTTCCACACAAATACTCGTTTAGAATATTTATTACAGCAAATAGTATTACATAATATACTTTACTTCGGGTGCGCTTATAAGGCAAAGAATGTGCAGGCAAATCAATATGAATATTAGGAATTAGATCTAGGGATATTCTGGGAAGGGGGGTGTACTACCGGTTGTAAGCCAGCAGGGGGGGGCAATGCTCTATGAAAGTCAAAGGTCCACGGAGCTTCAGCAAGGCACTTGGAGACGGTGTATTACTCCCTGAGTCAGCGGGGAGAAGCAGCCTGGTCCCAGGGTGCGCGCCGTGCAGGTGAAAGCCGTGGAGCCTCTGGTACGACAGAGACAGGCTCGAGTGATGGTCTCACGGGCAGGTGTAGATCCCACAGTAGCAGTGGGGTAGGCGGTTCTCTGCTCCAGCAGCTTGGTCAAAGCAATGAAGAATAATAATCCTTGCCGAAAAATGGCTCTGCTGGTCCGGTGTAGGTATCCTCCGGTGCGCGGTAGTGCACGGTTGAACTTGACGTTACTATCCTATTAGTACGCGGCAATAAATGCTCTATGTAGACGCACAATTACCCACTTCACGTGGTCTTTGACTCGTAATGAAGGTTTACTAATAAATAGCGAACGATACGTTAAACAAACGTATTAGGATAACACGAGACTCTATCTTGGGGCGATGCGAGCCCTACTTTGCCCACGTTGCGTAGTGGGGAGAGACGTCACTTGGATAACTGGAACTGAACGAGACTGAACGGGACAAGGGACTAAGAGGAATTCTACATTTCTTGCGCCCTATTTATGTGCACGGTGAACAAATAGTACCATTCGTATTTCGGTAGCCGTATTCCTACGCGGAACCGGGGCTAGTTGGGACATGTTCGTGTCGGTAGCTTTCAAGTCAGCTCTAGGGGGGTAAGTCACTGGCGCCAGGGGATCGCTTCCAATAGGAGAACGAATATTATGGTCTGTCCTGTACCAGGTAAAGGGATATTCCGTATATATGTACAAAGAATATACAAGGGATATCAAACGATATACAAATATTATACATAATATTAGTCCCACCTAATTAGCTAAGCAGAGACAGATTAACCGCACTGTCCACTACTCAATGTTCGTTGTGAGGGGTCGGTCAGTTCACAAAGTCATGGGTCATGGTCGTCATTAGGCGAGTCGGGGAGCCTTGGCGACTCTATCAGCCTCGCCACGGGTCGGTTGTAGATCCGCCCTTGGCCGAGCACTTCTGCCACTCTGACCTTTCCGTCGGCACCAGTGGTCACTTTGCTTACGCGGCCGGCCGGCCACGCAGCTCGGGGTGGTGACTGGTCTATGGTCATGACGACTGGACGGGATGAAGGGGGGCTTAGGAAGGAGCGGGCCTGAGACTGCTTTGATCTGTGCTTGGCTGTGCCTCCTCCTCCTCCGTCTGTCTCTCTTGTTCGCTCTGTACCCCGTGTGAGGAGGGGCCGGTCCCGGCCGCCCCGTCAAGGAGTCGCTTGGGGTGCTGGGTTCGAGGTCAGCTACGTCTGAAGCGCAGCTGAGGGGGGTGGAGTTCCGAACTCCCTCTGGTACCCACGGTTCTCTCACGGGCCTCTCGCTTAATGTCAATAGCCTCTGCTGTACGGGGGAGAGGCCGGTGTCGCTCGCCTCTGTGTGTAGGCAGCTTGTAGACGTGGGTTGACTGTCAAGTCCGTAGAGGGGGCCTTGGAGCGTCCATCCCAGTCGGGTCTGAACCGCGACCGGGCATCCTTTGGGTCCGACGTGGGCCGCCTCAATTGGGAGAATGAGGTCCGCGTGGTCGGAGCCGATGAGCAGGGTCGGTGTGGCGCCGTCGATAAGCGGTATAGGTAGTTGACGTAGGTGCCCATACTTAGCCATCAGCTGTGGGATGGGGTAGGTGTACTGCGACAGGCCTATGTCGTGGCTGGTGAAGACGTTACTTATACTATACTGCTTCTCGGGCTTGTCCACCGCTGCTATCTCGAAGGAGACCTTTTCACCCTTCATGGTCTTCTGGTCCCTTCTGATGGTGCGTATGGTCATCGTATCTTTGACACCTCGCAGGCCCAACTGGGCTGCTGCGGAAGCGAGGAGGAGAGTCTTTTCGGACCCATCGTCCAGGACGGCGTAAGTGTCCAGGACCTTGTCCTCGTGGCTCAGGAGCACTCTGACCACTTTGAGGAGCACACGGGGGGTCCCGCTATGCTGGGGGTCTATGTGGAGCACTCCTGTCTCGGGTGGTGTCGTAGACTCTATATGGTGCGAGTCGCACCGTGACTCCCAGTGTCTGCCGTGGCAGTCGGGACACCAGGGAGCGGTCTGGTGGAACTTTGGTTCTGGTGCCACCGCCTCGGCATGGTACATTACCGCGACGGGCCCACTCTGTTGTCCTGGCTGACGCCTGTTGATGTCATGCAGGACCTCCAAGTGGGTGCCACCACACCTGCTGCACTTCTTTTTCAAGCGGCACTCAGCTGCTAGGTGGCTGCGCGCGCAGCGGAAGCAGCGGCGGTGGTGCTTGACCCACTGGCTCACATCATCCGTGGTCAGCTTCTTGAAATCTTCGCACTGATAGAGCCGATGTTCTCCCTCACAGTACTGGCACTCAATCTTCCACTGGTCCTCTTTCGTCGAGGGGGTGTTGTGGTTCTGGTGCTGCGGTACTGATTCGGCTTGGTGCATAACAGTCACCGATCTTCGGCCATCGTTTACTCTCCTAGGTCCCTCTCTGGAGCTTGGTGTGCTCCGCACGAACGTATCCAATCGTAGGCTGCTGACTTCTCTCGCCAGGAAGTCGGCCAAGTCTAGGAGGGATGGTTCTGGACCGTTAGGATCACGGTGGTCTCTTTGCCGCCTGAAGCGCTCCTGTCTGGCGGGCGGCAGCTTCTCTAAAATCCTCTCGACGTTAGAGTTGGCGTATAGCTCGTGCATACCCTTTTCTCGTTGCGCTCCCAGCATCCCTACCAGGGACTGTACTTTTATAGACAGGTCGTCTAGTGAGCGATTGTCTGTTGCTGGGGGTAAGCGGTCAATATGCCTTATCTCTTCTATTACGTAATCCCATATACGTCCATATCTCTGGTCCAGCGCTGCTAGAGCCGCGGTGTATGGGGTCGTAGAGGTGGCATAGGCTAGCGCTATATTGTGCGCTCGGGGCACTTTCAGGTGCTGCAGTAATATTGCATACTTGTGGCGTTCATCAGCGACATCCACCATCATTGTCTCTAAGCACATCCGGAGCTCCGTATACTGTGCTCGATTCTCATGGGTGAAGTCTTGAAACGTCGGTGTGCCAATGTATGATGTCATGGATGACTGGCACATCGGTGAGCGTTGGGGGAGAGGCCTCCTAGGCGAGTCTCCTCTTGCGTGTCGTCTTGGGCTGGTACTTGGTGGGTACCGAAGGTCGGGTACCCAGGTGCTGTTCCTCGGGGCTGACGGTGCGTCAAACTCACCCGTGAGTTGAGTCGGGGGTTTGTAGCGCAGGGCCTCGGGGCTGACTTCTGGGCTGTACTGGACCTCCTGGTCCTGAGTACGTTGCTGCTGGTCGGGGCTGTACTGGGCCTCCTGGGCCAGAGTACGTTGCTGCTGGTCGGCTTGACACTCCTCCTCCTCCTCCTCCTCCTCTCCCTCTGCTAGGACCTGGAGTCTTCTGTTCAGTCTCTCGGCGTGGTCCGGTTCTTCCCGGTTGCTGGGTCTCGTATGGACCGGCCGGGGAGGGGGTTCGGAGACGTGGACAGGATCCTCCTGTAGGCGGGGTCCCGGGTCGCTTCGTCGGGTAGGGGAATGTGTCCTAGACCCATGTCTTGACGATCTCTGGGAGCTCCGTGCGGAGTGAGGGGGTGTCGCCATGGCAACCAGTTTGTCCATCAGCTCCGCCTGCAGCCGGTCGCGCTCTGCCTCGCGCCGGGCATGGGCTGCGTCGCGCGCTGCTTCGCGCTGGGCGTTGGCGATGTCGCGCTGCGCATTGGCGCTGGCCTGGGCAGCGTCGCGCTGTGCGTTGGCGACGTCGCGCTGGGCATTGGCGCTGGCATGGGCGGCGTGGAGCTGTGCATTTGCGACGTCGGCGCGGCTTCTCTCAATGTTCTCTTCTGTCTGGAGGCGTCTGGTCTCCAGCCTTATGCGGTCGTCTTCACTCCTTTGTTGCGCCTGGAAGCGTTCTCGCTCGCCTGCAAAATGTTCGCGCTCGCACGTCTGTTGCGCTTGAAGTCGATCGCGTTCAGTGGAGGCTGCCAGGGTGGCGATGAGTGCCTGCGCCAGCATCTTGTCCGCCTCGCTGGGGGAAGACGCCGTTCGGGGCGATCGGCTCCCGGCAGTACTTGTTGGAGATCCGTTCTCCTGTTGCGTACCGAGGAGATCCGTCTCCTGGGTGCGCGTCTCTTTAGGGTTGTCTTCCTCCCGGAGCTGATCGGGGACTATTTCTTCGGTATTGTCTGGGGGTAAAGTCGTGTCAGTTCCCTCCTGGTCCCCACCGTGAGCTTGGTCAGTTACATTAGAACCCACTAGGGCCTCTGTTGGCGGGGTAGCCTGGTTGTTAGGGTCGGACATAATTTTACTTTCTACTTTTTCCGCGTTTAACTTCCCTTTAAAGCTAGGTATTGGACTGACAGAGTATGCCTCTAGATAGGGAGGTGGCTGCCGTCTGCGCTGCGGGCGATCTAGCTTAGGAGAACCGTTTGTGGAGTGTTCGTCATCGGCCATGTCAATATTAATATTATATTAATATTACGCTAATTATTATCCGGGGCTCGAAGGACCAATTGTAACTGAGGGGTACAATTCCCTGACTGTATTAATCAAGTATTAGTATCATTAAACTACTACCGTCTATGTACATTACTGGCCAATACCGTACAAAGGTATATTAGATTAGAACACTTCCACAATGAAACGGTTTCCACACAAATACTCGTTTAGAATATTTATTACAGCAAATAGTATTACATAATATACTTTACTTCGGGTGCGCTTATAAGGCAAAGAATGTGCAGGCAAATCAATATGAATATTAGGAATTAGATCTAGGGATATTCTGGGAAGGGGGGTGTACTACCAGTTGTAAGCCAGCAGGGGGGGGCAATGCTCTATGAAAGTCAAAGGTCCACGGAGCTTCAGCAAGGCACTTGGAGACGGTGTATTACTCCCTGAGTCAGCGGGGAGAAGCAGCCTGGTCCCAGGGTGCGCGCCGTGCAGGTGAAAGCCGTGGAGCCTCTGGTACGACAGAGACAGGCTCGAGTGATGGTCTCACGGGCAGGTGTAGATCCCACAGTAGCAGTGGGGTAGGCGGTTCTCTGCTCCAGCAGCTTGGTCAAAGCAATGAAGAATAATAATCCTTGCCGGAAAATGGCTCTGCTGGTCCGGTGTAGGTATCCTCCGGTGCGCGGTAGTGCACGGTTGAACTTGACGTTACTATCCTATTAGTACGCGGCAATAAATGCTCTATGTAGACGCACAATTACCCACTTCACGTGGTCTTTGACTCGTAATGAAGGTTTACTAATAAATAGCGAACGATACGTTAAACAAACGTATTAGGATAACACGAGACTCTATCTTGGGGCGATGCGAGCCCTACTTTGCCCACGTTGCGTAGTGGGGAGAGACGTCACTTGGATAACTGGAACTGAACGAGACTGAACGGGACAAGGGACTAAGAGGAATTCTACATTTCTTGCGCCCTATTTATGTGCACGGTGAACAAATAGTACCATTCGTATTTCGGTAGCCGTATTCCTACGCGGAACCGGGGCTAGTTGGGACATGTTCGTGTCGGTAGCTTTCAAGTCAGCTCTAGGGGGGTAAGTCACTGGCGCCAGGGGATCGCTTCCAATAGGAGAACGAATATTATGGTCTGTCCTGTACCAGGTAAAGGGATATTCCGTATATATGTACAAAGAATATACAAGGGATATCAAACGATATACAAATATTATACATGGGATCTCAGGCAATAAATATATATATTCGGTTTAATCTGACCCTTTGTAACAATTATTATTATGACATATTATGATTATAGACCACGTTAGCTTCTGCTGTAACAGATGCAGCTGCAGCGGCAGCACCGAGCGCTTCTTGGCAGACTTCGTCTTCATGGCGCCTAACTTACCGAAAGCTCTTCAACGTTAGATGTTGGAGGACCGTCACCAGGGAGGAGGCCGTGAAGAAGCCTTAGGTGCCCCCCCCCCCCCCTGCCCCCCCCTGCTCCACCATGCAAACATTTTCGTATGTACATTTTATGTCCGTCTCCAAGTGTTATATTTTACCCACTGACTCTATTGTACTTTTCACGCTCACTCAAGTCACACAGTCACGCTCTGACTACCCTACCCATCGACTCAACATGACCAATTACGCAATAACAAATTCAAACACACACCAATCAGCGTGCGCTCAAACATACACTTCTTTTAAGACTTTTTTTTGTTTCATTTAGTTTAATAATAGGCTAAATAGCCTATTTATGAAGGAAAACATCTGACTTTTACTATAATAAAAAAAAATTGGTGGGGGGAGGGGGGAGGAGGGAGGACATGGTGGGGGGAGGACATGGTGGGGGGAGGGGGGGGGGAGGACATGGTGGGGGGAGGACATGGTGGGGGGAGGGGGGGGTGAGGAGGGAGGACATGGTGGGGGGGGTGAGGAGGGAGGACATGGTGGGGGGGGGTGAGGAGGGAGGACATGGTGGGGGGAGGGGGGGGTGAGGAGGGAGGACATGGTGGGGGGGGGGTGAGGAGGGAGGACATGGTGGGGGGAGGGGGGGGTGAGGAGGGAGGACATGGTGGGGGGGGTGAGGAGGGAGGACATGGTGGGGGGAGGACATGGTGGGGGGAGGGGGGGGGGAGGAGGGAGGACATGGTGGGGGGGGGTGAGGAGGGAGGACATGGTGGGGGGGGGTGAGGAGGGAGGACATGGTGGGGGGGGGTGAGGAGGGAGGACATGGTGGGGGGGGTGAGGAGGGAGGACATGGTGGGGGGAGGGGGGGGTGAGGAGGGAGGACATGGTGGGGGGGGTGAGGAGGGAGGACATGGTGGGGGGAGGGGGGGTGAGGAGGGAGGACATGGTGGGGGGAGGGGGGGGAGGAGGGAGGACATGGTGGGGGGAGGGGGGGAGGAGGGAGGACATGGTGGGGGAGGGGGGGGAGGGAGGACATGGTGGGGGGCGGGAGGAGGGAGGACATGGTGGGGGGGGGGAGGAGGAGGGAGGACATGGTGGGGGAGGGGGGGAGGAGGGAGGACATGGTGGGGGGAGGGGGGGAGGAGGGAGGACATGGTGGGGGGAGGGGGGGAGGAGGGAGGACATGGTGGGGGGGAGGGGGGGAGGAGGGAGGACATGGTGGGGGGAGGGGGGGAGGAGGGGGGACATGGTGGGGGGAGGGGGGAGGAGGGAGGACATGGTGGGGGGGGGAGGAGGGAGGACATGGTGGGGGGGAGGGGGGGAGGAGGGAGGACATGGTGGGGGGGAGGGGGGAGGAGGGAGGACATGGTGGGGGGGGGGAGGAGGGAGGACATGGTGGGGGGGAGGGGGGGAGGAGGGAGGACATGGTGGGGGGAGGGGGGGAGGAGGGAGGACATGGTGGGGGGAGGGGGGGAGGAGGGGGGAGGAGGGAGGACATGGTGGGGGGAGGGGGGAGGACATGATGGGGGGAGGGGGGGAGGAGGGAGGACATGGTGGGGGGGAGGAGGGGAGGGAGGACATGGTGGGGGGAGGGGGGAGGAGGGAGGACATGGTGGGGGGGAGGAGGGGAGGGAGGACATGGTGGGGGGGAGGAGGGGAGGGAGGACATGATGGGGGGAGGGGGGGAGGAGGGAGGACATGGTGGGGGGGGGGGGGAGGAGGAGGACATGGTGGGGGGGAGGAGGGGAGGGAGGACATGGTGGGGGGAGGGGGGGAGGGAGGACATGGTGGGGGGGAGGGGGGGTGAGGACATGGAGGGGAGGGGGGGAGGAGGGAGGACATGGAGGGGGGAGGGGCGGAGGGGGGGTGAGGACATGGAGGGGAGGGGGGGAGGAGGGAGGACATGGTGGGGGGAGGGGGGGAGGAGGGAGGACATGGTGGGGGGGGGGAGGAGGGAGGACATGGTGGGGGGAGGGAGGAGGGAGGACATGGTGGGGGGAGGGGGGGAGGGAGGACATGGTGGGGGGAGGGGGGGAGGAGGACATGGAGGGGGGAGGGGGGGAGGGAGGACATGGAGGGGGGAGGGGGGGAGGGAGGACATGGTGGGGGGAGGGGGGGAGGGAGGACATGGTGGGGGGAGGGGGGGAGGGAGGACATGGAGGGGGGAGGGGGGGAGGGAGGACATGGAGGGGGGGGGGAGGAGGGAGGACATGGTGGGGGGAGGGGGGGGGGAGGGAGGACATGGAGGGGGGAGGGGGGGGAGGGAGGACATGGAGGGGGGGGGGGAGGAGGGAGGACATGGAGGGGGGAGGGGGGGGGGAGGGAGGACATGGTGGGGGGGAGGGGGGGAGGGAGGACATGGTGGGGGGGGGGGGAGGAGGGAGGACATGGTGGGGGGAGGGGGGTGAGGACATGGAGGGGGGGAGGAGGGGGGACATGGTGGGGGGGGGGAGGAGGGAGGACATGGTGGGGGGGGGGGAGGAGGGAGGACATGGTGGGGGGAGGGGGGGTGAGGACATGGAGGGGGGGGGGGGAGGAGGGGGGACATGGTGGGGGGGGAGGGAGGACATGGTGGGGGGGGGAGGGAGGACATGGTGGGGGGAGGGGGAGGAGGGAGGACATGGTGGGGGGAGGGGGGGAGGAGGGAGGACATGGTGGGGGGAGGGGGGGGAGGGAGGACATGGTGGGGGGAGGGGGGGGAGGGAGGACATGGTGGGGGGGGGAGGGAGGACATGGTGGGGGGGGGGGAGGAGGGAGGACATGGTGGGGGGAGGGGGGAGGAGGGAGGACATGGTGGGGGGAGGGGGAGGAGGAGGGAGGACATGGTGGGGGGAGGGGGGGAGGAGGGGGGACATGGTGGGGGGAGGGGGGGAGGAGGGAGGACATGGTGGGGGGAGGGGGGGAGGAGGGGGGAGGAGGGAGGACATGGTGGGGGGAGGGGGGGAGGAGGGGGGAGGAGGGAGGACATGGTGGGGGGAGGGGGGGGGGAGGAGGGAGGACATGGTGGGGGGAGGGGGGAGGAGGGGGGAGGAGGGAGGACATGGTGGGGGGAGGGGGGGAGGAGGGGGGAGGAGGGAGGACATGGTGGGGGGAGGGGGGGGAGGGAGGACATTGTGGGGGGGAGGGGGGGTGAGGACATGGAGGGGAGGGGGGGAGGAGGGAGGACATGGAGGGGGGAGGGGGGGAGGAGGGAGGACATGGTGGGGGGAGGGGGGGAGGGAGGACATGGAGGGGGGAGGGGGGGAGGAGGGAGGACATGGTGGGGGGAGGGGGGGAGGAGGGAGGACATGGTGGGGGGAGGGGGGGAGGGAGGACATGGAGGGGGGAGGGGGGAGGGAGGACATGGAGGGGGGGAGGGGGGGAGGAGGGAGGACATGGTGGGGGGAGGGGGGGGAGGGAGGACATGGAGGGGGGGGGGGGGAGGAGGGAGGACATGGTGGGGGGAGGGGGGGAGGGAGGACATGGTGGGGGGAGGGGGAGGAGGAGGGAGGACATGGTGGGGGGAGGGGGGGGAGGAGGGGGGACATGGTGGGGGGAGGGGGGGAGGAGGGAGGACATGGTGGGGGGAGGGGGGGAGGAGGGGGGAGGAGGGAGGACATGGTGGGGGGAGGGGGGGAGGAGGGGGGAGGAGGGAGGACATGGTGGGGGGAGGGGGGGGGAGGAGGGAGGACATGGTGGGGGGAGGGGGGGAGGAGGGGGGAGGAGGGAGGACATGGTGGGGGGAGGGGGGGAGGAGGGGGGAGGAGGGAGGACATGGTGGGGGGAGGGGGGGGGAGGGAGGACATTGTGGGGGGAGGGGGGAGGGAGGACATGGTGGGGGGGAGGGGGGGAGGGAGGACATGGAGGGGGGAGGGGGGGAGGAGGGAGGACATGGTGGGGGGAGGGGGGGAGGAGGGAGGACATGGAGGGGGGAGGGGGGGAGGAGGGAGGACATGGTGGGGGGAGGGGGGTAGGAGGGAGGACATGGAGGGGGGAGGGGGGGAGGAGGGAGGACATGGTGGGGGGAGGGGGGAGGAGGGAGGACATGGTGGGGGGAGGGGGGGAGGGAGGACATGGAGGGGGGAGGGGGGGAGGGAGGACATGGAGGGGGGAGGGGGGGATGAGGGAGGACATGGTGGGGGGAGGGGGGGGAGGGAGGACATGGAGGGGGGGGGGGAGGAGGGAGGACATGGAGGGGGGATGGGGGGGGGGAGGGAGGACATGGTGGGGGGAGGGGGGGAGGGAGGACATGGAGGGGGGGGGGGGAGGAGGGAGGACATGGTGGGGGGAGGGGGGGTGAGGACATGGAGGGGGGGGGGGGAGGAGGGGGGACATGGTGGGGGGGGGGGGGGAGGACATGGAGGGGGGAGGGGGGGAGGGAGGACATGGTGGGGGGGGGGGGGAGGACATGGAGGGGGGAGGGGGGGAGGGAGGACATGGTGGGGGGGGAGGGAGGACATGGTGGGGGGAGGGGGGGTGAGGACATGGAGGGGGGGGGTGAGGACATGGAGGGGGGGGGAGGAGGGAGGACATGGTGGGGGGAGGGGGGGAGGAGGGAGGACATGGTGGGGGGAGGGGGGGGAGGGAGGACATGGTGGGGGGAGGGAGGGGAGGGAGGACATGGTGGGGGGAGGGGGGGGAGGGAGGACATGGTGGGGGGAGGGGGGGAGGGAGGACATGGTGGGGGGGGGGAGGGAGGACATGGTGGGGGGGGGGGGAGGAGGGAGGACATGGTGGGGGAGGGGGGGGAGGGAGGACATGGTGGGGGGGAGGGGGAGGAGGAGGGAGGACATGGTGGGGGGAGGGGGGGGGGGAGGAGGGAGGACATGGTGGGGGGAGGGGGGGGGGAGGAGGGAGGACATGGTGGGGGGGAGGGTGAGGAGGGGGGACATGGTGGGGGGAGGGGGGGGGGAGGAGGGAGGACATGGTGGGGGGGGGTGAGGAGGGGGGACATGGTGGGGGTGAGGAGGGAGGACATGGAGGGGGGAGGGGGGGAGGAGGGAGGACATGGTGGGGGGGGGGGGGGAGGAGGGAGGACATGGTGGGGGGAGGGGGGGAGGAGGGAGGACATGGAGGGGGAGGAGGGAGGACATGGTGGGGGGAGGGGGGGGAGGAGGGGGGACATGGAGGGGGGGGAGGAGGGAGGACATGGTGGGGGGAGGGGGGTGAGGAGGGAGGACATGGTGGGGGGGTGAGGAGGGAGGACATGGTGGGGGGGGGAGGAGGGAGGACATGGACAGGGGGGGACAGACAGACAGACAGACACAAAAATCTAAAATAGATAGATAATATAGATATTATCTAAATACTGTAGTGATGCACAGCACACACTTGTAGTGTGTAACCATCAGAGAACTTGTCTTCTGTTTGTCTTTGGCGCCATCTAAAGGTTGCTGTTGGTCATTACAGCAATGAATGAATGATGAATGAAAATTGTATAAACAGATTGCAGAATGGGTACAATACAGTACGGCTCAATACACACAATTGTTAAGGGGATGCAGACCAGAGAAAGACGTTTGTCTTGTTTACATCAGGGTCCCCCATTTTCAATTCATCATAACATGACATACACAACATATATGACATCATGACATTTATGACATAGGGACATACATGACATACAGGTATATTGTACTGTTACATTTGTGACATATATGATATGCGAATATACAGTACTGTTGTGGGGAGGAGACTGTACATTAGGTGGGGGTGGGCGGGTTTGGACATTTACGGTGGCCAGTTTCTAATTGCAGCCTCCCGTAGGTGCTCTTTTAGAGCGGTTTTGAATGTGGGTAGGGATTCACATTCCTTTACAGCTTTGGGTTGGGCGTTCCACATTGATGTGGCATAATTGCGAAACGTGTTTAGTCCCTTGTTTGAGCCGAATCTGGGTTTAACATGATTTGTTGAGCCTCTTGTGTTGTGGTCGTGGTATTCACTGACCTTTGGGAAGTATTTTGACATGTACATGGGTACCTTAGTCGTATAGTGTATCTTGTAGACCAGGCCCTACCATCTAGGCCGTATCTGACTAATAGTGTACTATTGTTATTCAGCTGGTTGCCTTTATGACATCATAACAGCGATACGTTACATTTTATTATACAGCATTTAGTACCAGGCATTGTGACTGGGTGAGAGACATTCCACGAGTGTTTATATTATATAAACCATAACCATAATCCACGAGTGTTTATATTATATAAAACATAACCAGAATCTATGAGTGTTTATATTATATAAACCATAACCATAATCCACAAGTGTTTATATTATATAAAACATAACCAGAATCTATGAGTGTTTATATTATATAAAGTTAAACCATAACATAATCTATGAGTGTTTATATTATATAAAACATAACCATAATCCATGAGTGTTTATATTATATAAACCATAACCAGAATCTATGAGTGTTTATATTATATAAACCATAACATAATCCATGAGTGTTTATATTATATAAACCATAACCAGAATCTATAGCATATAAACAGTATATAGTTCACTCCCCAGCCCTCCTGCAAAAGATCGACCACCTTGTTCTCTCCGTGGATGGCTACTCCATCTGCCCCTCCACGGAGGTAAGGAACCTGGGCGTAATACTGGACTCACCCCTCTCATTCCACCCTCACGTAAAGTCTGTCAGTCAGTCACCAGATCCGCCTTCTTCCACCTCAGAACCATTTCCCGCCTCCGCCCCTCACTCTCCGACACCTCAGCGGAAACACTCATTCACGCCTTCATCAGTTCCCGCCTCGACTACTGTAACGGAAGAAGGTTCTGGATTGCTTACAGTACGTCCAAAACTCTGCTGCGAGGGTCCTCACGCGCACCAAACCCTGGCAGCACATCACCCCCACCCTGCAAAAACTCCACTGGCTCCCGATCAACTACCGAATCCCCTACAAGATCCTCCTCCTCACCTACAAATCCCTGCACGGGTTGATCCTACCTGACCAACCTACTCCACCCCTACACTCCAGACCTACTCCACCCCTACACTCCAGACCTACTCCACTCCTACATTCCACCCTACACTCCACCCCTACACTCCAGCACGAGGCCTCCGCTCCTCCAACTCCGACCTCCTCACCATCCCCCGCACTAGGCGTTCCACACTGGGAGACCGAGCTTTCGCTGTAGCTGCCCCCCAGGCTGTGGAACTCCCCCTCCATCCGAGGCTCTGACACCATCAACCTCTTCAAAACCCACCTAAAAACCCATCTGTTCACACCCGCCTTCACGCAACACGGCCCCGCTCCCAAGTAGCCCACCCCCTGACTCTTTTCTTTTAAGCCACAGATCCCGTTGTTTTGTTTTGTTGTTTGTTTGTTTTAGTTTTGTTTTCTGTTTTTTGTTTGTTAATTTCAACCACTTCATCCAATTGGACAGCATCTTATTTGTTTTTTCCTGTTTTACTATATATATATATATATATATATATATATATATATATATATATATATATATATATATATATATATTCTTTTTTTTTTACCCTTTCCTTGTACAGTGTCCTTGAGTCTGAGAAAGGCGCTTCTCTCTTAAAATCCAATTTATTCGTATTATTCGTATTATTCTTATTATTCTTATTATTATTCTTATTATTATTCTATTATTATTATTATTATTATTATTATTATTATTATTATATAGAAATAGTTCACAAAGTAGATTCAAGAGAACAATGAATTATTTATTAAATCCAGACTATTGAAACTTAAAGAGTTAGCTTAAATACAGACTTTATTAGTTTTGTTTAGAGCAAAATGCAGAGTATTACCAGCAAATATACAGCGGTTGTTCGTTCCCTGTCCAGATGACAATAGAACATTTTTAAGCACCAATTTGCACGAACCACCTTAAAACAAAGGTGCACCTCAGTTATAGGTATCAAACTATGGAACTCTTTGCAGAATGATGAAAAGAGTTCTACTAATATATTTCACTTCAAAAGGTTGTACAAAGAAAAGATAAATAGACAGTATAGCACAGTTTAGTATAATATTGCAGTTTAGCATAGCAGGATAGCATAGCATTACAGTATAGGCTAGTAGGAGTATAGTAATACTATTATAGTAATATAGTATATAGCAGCTTAACATAGAATAATAATATATTAAAATATTTTATAATACTGTATACCAATATAATATAGTGTAGTATAAATAGTATGATTTAGTTATATATTATAATAAAATAAAAATTATACAATTAGCCTATATATTATAGTATATAGAAGTATAATATAGAATAATACATTATATAAATATTGATAAATGTGTGTGTGTGTGTGTGTGTGTGTGTGTGTGTGTGTGTGTGTGTGTGTGTGTGTGTGTGTGTGTGTGTGTGTGTGTGTGTGTGTGTGTGTGTGTGTGTGTGTGTGTGTGTGTGTGTGTGTGTGTGTGTGTGCGTGCCTGCGTGCCTGCGTGCGTGCGTGCGGGGGTGTGTGCGTGCCTGCGTGCGTGCGTGCGTGCGTGCGTGCGGGTGTGTGTGTGTGTGTGTGTGTATAAATGAATTAACCTAAATATGCAATTTAACTGATAGATACACAAAATGTATTTATTTATGTTAATTTAATTGTGTTGATGTTTTCATTTCTGCAAAATAAGTATGAACATTTTCTTTGGTTTGGTAAACATTGCACTTACTCTACTGTCATCAGTGTACTGTGTGTGTGTGTATCTATCTATCTATCTATCTATCTATCTATCTATCTATCTATCTATCTATCTATCTATCTATCTATCTATCTATCTATCTATCTATCTATCTATCTATCTATCTATCTATCTATCTATCTATCTATCTATCTATCTATCTATCTATCTATCTATCTATCTATCTATCTATCTATCTATCTATCTATCTATCTATCTATCTATCTATCTATCTATCTATCTATCTATCTCTCTATCTATCTCTCTCTCTCTCTCTCTCTCTATCTATCTATCTATCTATCTATCTATCTATCTATCTATCTATCTATCTATCTATCTATCTATCTATCTATCTATCTATCTATCTATCTATCTATCTATCTATCTATCTATCTATCTATCTATCTATCTATCTATCTATCTATCTATCTATCTATCATCTATCTATTTAGATCATGTTGTTATATCTGTCCAATAAAGTGACTCTAATTCTTAATTCTAATTCTGGGTTGTTGATTATCTGACGGGCAGACCACAGTACGTGCGCCTACGGAGCTGTGTGTCAGACAGACTGGTCAGCAACACGGGGGCCCCGCAGGGGACAGTCCTCTCTCCCTTCCTCTTCACCATCTACACATCAACGACTTCCACTATCGGTCAGCGTCCTGCCACCTTCAGAGGTTTTATGATGACTCTGCGATAGTGGGATGTATAAAGGGCGGTGACGAGAGGGAATACCGGGAACTGGTAGTGGACTTCGTCACATGGTGTGATAAAAACCACCTGCAGCTAAATGTGGCGAAGACCAGGGAACTGGTTGTGGAGCTGGGGAGGAGGAGGAGTGCACCTGTGACCCCCGTTTCCATCAGGGGAGTCGATGTGGACATGGTTGAGGAGTACAAATACCTCGGAGTCCACATCGACAACAAACTGAACGGGTCAAAACATGCTGAGGCACTCAACAAGAAGGGCCAGAGCCGACTCTACTTCCTCAGAAGGCTGAGAT
>NW_028169767.1:0-5000 GCF_963971535.1 Notolepis coatsorum | reverse complement strand
TGATATACTGTATGTAAGTATCTCTTATCTATCTGTTTATGATATACTGTATGTAAGTATCTCTTATCTATCGGTTTATGATATATGTAAGTGTCTCTTATCTATCGGTTTATGATATATGCAAGTGTCTCTTATCTATCTGTTTATGATCTCTGTATGTAAGTGTCTCTTATCTATCTGTTTATGATCTCTGTATGTAAGTGTCTCTTATCTATCTGTTTATGATCTCTGTATGTAAGTATCTCTTATCTATCTGTTTATGATCTCTGTATGTAAGTGTCTCTTATCTATCTGTTTATGATCTCTGTATGTAAGTGTCTCTTATCTATCTGTTTATGATCTCTGTATGTAAGTATCTCTTATCTATCTGTTTATGATCTCTGTATGTAAGTATCTCTTATCTATCTGTTTATGATCTCTGTATGTAAGTATCTCTTATCTATCTGTTTATGATATACTGTATGTAAGTATCTCTTATCTATCTGTTTATGATCTCTGTATGTAAGTATCTCTTATCTATCTGTTTATGATATACTGTATGTAAGTGTCTCTTATCTATCTGTTTATGATCTAATATATCTCTGTATGGAAGTATATCCATCTACCTGTTTATGACATCTGTATGGAAGTATATCTCTATCTGTTTATGATATACTGTATGTAAGTATCTCTTATCTATCTGTTTATGATCTAATATACAGTATCTCTGTATACTCTCTGTCACCTCCATTCATATCGTAAATACTGATCGGAACGTGCAATGTTACTCACTGTGCCTTGTATATATTTATCTATTTGTACCTTATTTTCTAGCACTCGCTTGTATTTAAATATGTTTAAGTTAAGTATTGTGTGATTTTGTGTGAAGAGCGGACTAGCAAAGTAAGATGTTCATTGTATGGCAAACTGTCTGTTTAACTTTATGACAATAACAATCTTGAATCTGTATGGGAGTAGAAGAGCAGGGCAGTATATATGGTACGCTGTGTGATCTAGAAGGTTGTCTGAATAAGGTCAATTAAATGTTATCAATACTGAAATAATACACCATGTTGCCCCATCCCCGGAGCACTGTTTGAAACTAGAAATGATCTGTTTGGCTGTGGTGGTGCACCTATAGAGTAACGTTGATTCACTTTTTGTTTCAAAGAAGCTTCCTCTAAGAGCAACGTTGGTTCACTTTTTGTTTCAAATAAGCTTCCTCTAAGAGCAACGTTGGTTCACTTTTTGTTTCAAAGAAGCTTCCTCTAAGAGCAACGTTGGTTCACTTTTTGTTTCAAAGAAGCATCCTCTAAGAGCAACGTTGGTTCACTTTTTATTTTTTTATCCACTTTTTCTCCTTATTTTTCTATTTTTCTCCCATCCCAATTCCGTATTTCCAATTCTTCCCTCCCCTGTCTTGAACGTTGCTAGACTATGCCTCCCACTGGTCGGCTGTAGTGAGGATAGAAGCCTTGCATCACGTGTCCCCTCCGGTACACGAGGAGGCAGCCTGTCGCATCTTTTCACCGCAACAGCTCGAACTCTCAGTGGCGAGGAGTAACGCGTGGGAGGCTCACGCTGCCCCCGATACTTCCTGTTTCCGCTGCACCGGCGTCACCCAACCGACCTAAAGGAGTCGCTGTTCACAACGTCCAATCCCCACCCACCGGCTTTCCCACCCTCTAACACTGCCAATTGTGTTAGTATGACGGCCGGCCAAGCCGGTAGCAACGCAGAGAGCTGGGATCGATACCAGCATCTCCTGCGTTAGTGCCGAGCGCCTTGCCCACTGCGCCACTCAGCCGTCTAACGTTGGTTCACTTTGTTTCAAAGAAGCTTCCTCTAAGAACAACGTTGGTTCACTTTGATTCAAAGAAGCTTCCTCTAAGAGCAACGTTGGTTCACTTTGTTTCAAAGAAGCTTCCTCTAAGAGCAACGTTGGTTCACTTTGTTACAAAGAAGCTTCCTCTAAGAGCAACGTTGGTTCACTTTGTTTCAAAGAAGCTTCCTCTAAGAGCAACGTTGGTTCACTTTGTTTCAAAGAAGCTTCCTCTAAGCAACGTTGGTTCACTTTGTTTCAAAGAAGCTTCCTCTAAGAGCAACGTTGGTTCACTTTGTTACAAAGAAGCTTCCTCTAAGAGCAACGTTGGTTCACTTTGTTTCAAAGAAGCTTCGTCTAAGAGCAACGTTGGTTCACTTTGATTCAAAGAAGCTTCCTCTAAGAGCAACGTTGGTTCACTTTGTTACAAAGAAGCTTCCTCTAAGAGCAACGTTGGTTCACTTTGTTTCAAAGAAGCTTCCTCTAAGAGCAACGTTGGTTCACTTTGTTTCAAAGAAGCTTCCTCTAAGCAACGTTGGTTCACTTTGTTTCAAAGAAGCTTCCTCTAAGAGCAACGTTGGTTCACTTTGATTCAAAGAAGCTTCGTCTAAGAGCAACGTTGGTTTACTTTGATTCAAAGAAGCTTCCTCTAAGAGCAACGTTGGTTCACTTTGTTTCAAAGAAGCTTCCTCTAAGCAACGTTTGTTCACTTTGTTTCAAAGAAGCTTCCTCTAAGAGCAACGTTGGTTCACTTTGATTCAAAGAAGCTTCCTCTAAGAGCAACGTTGGTTCACTTTGTTTCAAAGAAGCTTCCTCTAAGAGCATCATTGGTTCACTTTGATTCAAAGAAGCTTCCTCTAAGAGCAACGTTGGTTCACTTTGTTTCAAAGAATCTTCCTCTAAGCAACGTTGGTTCACTTTGTTTCAAAGAAGCTTCCTTTAAGAGCAACGTTGGTTCACTTTGTTTCAAAGAAGCTTCCTCTAAGCAACGTTGGTTCACTTTGTTTCAAAGAAGCTTCCTCTAAGAGCAACGTTGGTTCACTTTGATTCAAAGAAGCTTCCTCTAAGAGCAACGTTGGTTCACTTTGATTCAAAGAAGCTTCCTCTAAGAGCAACGTTGGTTCACATAGTTTCAAAGGGTGATATTTAGCATTTGTGTCGAGATTATAAACAATATTCAAGCATTTGTAACTAGTTATTGTAGAGGTAATTTATTCTTCACAAAACTACACAGTGCAGCTTTAAGTCCTCTCTCTCTCTCTGACCGGAAGCCAGTCGTTTATTGAAAAGTGCTGCTGGGTTGGCTGAGCAGCAGTATTAACTGTTAACTTTGAAGAATGTAGATTAGCAGTATTAACTGTTAACTTTGAAGAATGTAGATTAGCCGCATTAACTGTATTAACTTTGAAGAATGTAGATTAGCAGTATTAACTGTATTAACTTTGAAGAATGTAGATTAGCAGTATTAACTGTATTAACTTTGAAGAATGTAGATTAGCCGTATTAACTGTATTAACTTTGAAGAATGTAGATTAGCCGCATTAACTGTATTAACTTTGAAGAATGTAGATTAGCAGTATTAACTGTATTAACTTTAAATAAAGTAGACTAGCAGTATTAACTGTATTAACTTTAAATAAAGTAGACCAGCAGTATTAACTGTATTAACTTTAAATAATCTAGAGTCTAGACTACATACAGTATATCAGATTAACGTCTCTACATACAGCATATTAGATTGTAAAATTATCCTGTATTCCTGTATATCTTTTCAACTATTTAAAAACATTTCCTTGAATCAGCTAGGTTTATATACGTAATTTTCCCCAGCGCCTAAATAACATCTCTCTCTCTCTCTCTCTCTCTCTCTCTCTCTCTCTCTCTCTCTCTCTCTCTCTCTCTCTCTCTCTCTTTTGGCTCCAACATAATGGGAGGACCATAGAGTTTACTACTAAATGAATTATTGTTTATTTGTTGGTTGGTTTTCTCCATGTGATTCAGATTGCTCTTTGGCACACGTGTGGTTTAAGAGCCAGGTGATGATGTCACAATGCATGGTTTGGTTCTCTGGCCACTGCCATAAAACAGCTGCAGAATTTAGCTGAATTTAGTGTTAATTAATGATACTGTAAATACAATATAGAGGCATCCCCCCCAGATTTACATTAAACCCTTAAAAAACATTATACATTGAATAACATAATATTTTTTTCCACCAAGCCATTGATATTTACCAGGAATTCCAAGTCAGTAGCTTATTATTCTTTCAAGACATGTCAACGCCCACTGTGCTGAAGCTAAAGAGGTCATGTGACCACATACTGGACCATGATAGGTGAACCCAATTAGTGACATCACACAGGACAGAGAAGCTCCTCCCCTCTCACTTCCTCAGCCTCGGGGGGCTCAGAGTGGAGGAGAGGGTCTCTCAAGTTAAACTGTGTCTGGTCCACAGGATTTGTAAACGGGAGGCTCCACGCTACCTTGTCCGGCAGCGTGGCTACATGAGTAGAGCTCCGGACTCATGAACGGAGGCTCACCAAGGCTGCTGTCGGAAGGTGGTGTTGTTGTCCAGCAGGGGGCACTCTGTCGTCTGGACTAGTCAGTAACAATGCCCCTGTTACGGTGATAGGGACGCCGTACAGCTGCGAGTGCCGTCCTTCGGATGAGACGCTAAACCGAGGTCCTGACTGAATCTCTGTCGTTAAAGAACCCCGGACACCTATCGTAAAGAGTAGGGGGTTCCCCGACGTTCCTGGCCAAATTCAGGTCTCTGACATCAAGGCCACCTAATCATCCCTTCCGCTTAATTGGCTGATATCAATCCCTGTCTCCTGAGCCGTTCAGCCATTGTGTGTAGTCAGTGTGATGTGTGTCTGGTGCCAGTGTATGGCAGCCATTGAGCCTGCATAGCCCAAGGTTGGGTGCTACCAGTGGTGGTGAAGGAGGCAATTTCCACCCTACATTGTAAAGCGCTTTGAGTGTCTAGAAAAGCGCTATATAAATGCAAGTAATTATTATTATTATTATTATTACCTCACGGACTATGTTTGTAAAGTCAGTGACGTACACGGCTACTCCACCAGAAGAGGCTCCACCAACATCGTACCCTTAATTTTTTTTTTTACTTTAATAGGCAAATGTACCTTTTTATATTCTGCAGCAATTTTATGGAACAGACTACCTGAAAGTATAAAAC
>NW_028169768.1:0-19597 GCF_963971535.1 Notolepis coatsorum | reverse complement strand
GTCTACAAGCTACACTACACCACTAAGGTACCCATGTACATGTCGAAATACTTCCCAAAGGTCAGTGAATTCCACGACCACAACACAAGAGGGAGCTCCACAAATCATGTTAAACCCAGATTCGGCTCAAACAAGGGACTAAACACGTTTCGCAATTATGCCACATCAATGTGGAACGCCCTACCCAAAGCTGTAAAGGAATGTGAATCCCTGCCCACATTCAAAACCGCTCTTAAAGAGCACCTACGGGAGGCTGCAATTAGAAACTGGCCCCGGTAAATGTCAAAATCCCCCCACCCCACCCAACCCCCTCTAATGTACAGTTTTCTTCCCCTTCGGACTTCTATTTTTTTATGATGTTCTCTCTTTCTTACACAGTACCGTATATCTGTATGTCATGTATGTCATAAATGTCTTGGTGAATTGAAAATGGGGACCCTGATGTAAACAAGACGAAAGTATTTTTCTGGTCTTCATCCTCTTAGCAGTTGTGTGTATTGAGCCGTACTGTATTGTACCCATTCTGCAATCTGTTAATAAAGTTTTCATTCAATCAATCAAACATTTCCACTGCAAAAGGCACATACAATTAACAATACGATGTGTCGATCGTGAATATGCAAATCGACTAAATGTAATCGTTGACAACGTCGACTAGGGCGATGAATCGTGACCGCCCTAATGTGAACCACAGGTGTGTCATGTTCTTTAAACGATGCTCCCTCATGTATTTCAGATCTTGTTTTGTGGAGGATTTGAGTTCATGTGTGCCTGTTATAATTAAAGGTGCTTTAGATACAATTTGTATGTAGACTAATCTAAAAATTATCGGCCGAAAATGGTTAAAAAAAACAATATCACAGAATGTCAAAGAACAGGGTTACGTTCGTAACCTAACGTGTTGTTGTGATGACGTATTCAAAACGCGGCTACAGTCACATAACGCTCCAGCTGCAGGGAGGGGAATGAATGAATGAAAACTTTATTTAACAGATTGCAGAATGGGTACAATACAGTACGGCTCAATACACACAATTGTTAAGGGGATGCAGACCAGAGAAAGACGTTTGTCTTGTTTCCATCAGGGTCCCCCATTTTCAATTCATATAGACATTTATGACATACACAACATACATGACATTTATGGCATAGGGACATACAGGTATTTAGTACTGATACATTTGTGACATAAACGGTATTCAAATATACAGTACTGTTACCCCTAGATCCTGACAGAGTATATACATATGATGGGGAGGGGACTGTACATTAGGAGGGGGTGGGTGGGTGGGAGGGAAATATACATACGGCGGGGAGGGAATATATACATGCGGTGGGGAGGAGACTGTCTATTAGGAGGTGGTGGGGGTTTTGGGCATTTACGGTGGCCAGTTTCGAATTGCAGCCTCCCGTAGGTGCTCTTTAAGAGCGGTTTTGAATGTGGGTAGGGATTCACATTCCTTTACAGCTTTGGGTAGGGCGTTCCACATTGATGTGGCATAATTGCTAAATGTGTTTAGTTCCTTGTTTGAGCCGAATCTGGGTTTAACATGATTTGTTGAGCTTCCTCCACTGACCTTTGGGAAGTATTTTGACATGTACATGGGTACCTTAGTCGTATAGTGTATCTTGTAGACCAGGCCCATTGCAAGTTGCTGTACTCTGTCGTCTACTCTAAGCCATCCTAGGTTGTCAAAGTGGGCAGGGGTGAGGTGGGTTCTAGGGGTAAGGTCAAGCAGTAGTCTGACCAGTTTGTTTTGTGATGTTTGTAATCTTGTTTTAGTGCCTTTGAGGTGCTTTGGTACCATGAGGTGCAAGCATAGTCGTAGTACCCTTGAATGAGTGCTCCTGCCAGAGTCTTCAGGGTATTCTTGTTTACCAGAGAGGAGATCCAGTACAAGAATCTAGTTCGTTGGTTGACTTTTTTTTATTACATTGGATGCCATTTTGTCACAGGAAAGATTTGCCTCTAGGATGGAACCCAGGTAGGTAATTTCGTCTTTCCTTGTGACAATATTGTCCCCCACTGTAACTGAGAAGCCGTCGGTCTTGCTGAGTTTGTTATTTGAACCGAAGAGAATGGACTCTGTTTTGCCCATGTGTAATGATAGTTTGTTATCAGCGAGCCATATGCAGATTTTGCCTAGTTCCGAGCTGAGGGTTTTTTCAACCTGCAACTTGTTCTTGTCAGAGACCAGCAGGGGTGAGTCGTCCGCAAACAGGAACAAGTTGCAGTCACAAGCTGACGACATGCCATTTGCATAAATTAGGAACAGTAGCGGTCCTAGTATGCTTCCTTGTGGAACACCACAGCTCACTGTGAGGGGGGGGGGATAGAGTACCGTTTACCTCTACCATCTGTTCTCTCCCCTCCAGGTAGGATTGTATCCAGCTCACTGATAAACTATCAAAACCAATTGATTTTAGCTTGTCAATCAGAATGGAGTGATTGACAGTGTCGAAGGCCTTTTGTAGGTCCAGCATGACCATGCCGCAGTATTTGCCCGCGTCCACCTCTTGTTTGATGTGGTCGTTCAAATAGAGAAGGCATGTGTCAGTGGAGTGGGACGTTCTGAAGCCAGATTGGAATTCGTAGATCAGATTTTTTTCCACCAGGTACTTTTCAACCTGTTCGTAGACTATTTTCTCCATGACTTTCGAGATGGAGGTAAGAATAGAAACAGGGCGGTAGTTGCCTGGGTCTAATTTGCTGCCCTTTTTGTGCAGAGGGGTCACTCTCGCAATTTTGAAGTCCTTGGGGACGTGTCCCTGTTTTATGGAGAGGTTTATTATGTGTGTGATGACTGGGGTGATGGCGGCTGCTGAGTCTCTGAGGAATTTGGAGGGGATGTTGTCATGTTAGGTTGGAGGGCGCTCAATTTTTTTAGTACCTCATCGGTTGTTACCGTTTCTAGTTTGAAGTCGTCTTTGTGGACCCCTAGGTTTTTGTAATATGCTACTATGTGTTCTACCCCATAATGCCCGGAGTGGTAGGGTAGTTTGTTTACCAGTGTTGTGGCTACATCCAGCTTGTCTGTGATGAGCGTGTTGTCCGTCTTTATGTTTATGTTTGAGAATCTGGTTTTAAGTTTTTTACTGCAGCCTAGTTGATTATTGAGTAATTTCCAAAGTTCACGTGGTTTGTTTTTGTTTTCCTCAGTTTTGTCATTGATCAAATTTCTTGCGTTCTACAGCCTGTGATAACTCCTCTTGGGAGTCGCGCTGTTCTATGTAAACTCTGCGTCCAATAAATGCGGCTTTAACATGCTTTATATCCTCGCCATTACTATATGCCTTTTTAACTAACTTAACTAAGTTAAGCTACCTAACAACGCTTCCATCCCTCTTTCACTCGTCTCTCTTAAGCTACGTCATCCCCCGCTAAGAGTCATGGGAGGTGTAGTAAGTACAACAGTCCTTTCATGTAGGCTAGAACGCCGTGAATTATGACTCAGTAGCCACGACAGTAACATCAGTCTGCTATTGCTATTCTTCCTCTCATGTGTGTGTTTGTCTTTATGCAGATCTTTATGCAGTTTTATACAACGGCATGCAAATTTCTCGATTCTGATTGGCCATTTACACGTCTTTATTGGCAACAATCCACGGTCCTGGGCTCAGGACCCGCCCACAACCGAATCACATATCACTCCCCGGCTCACTCCGGGAGAAAACAAGATCGCGGACAACAAATGGTTATGTTGAAAGCACCATAACGACTAAATATGAAGCGATTCTGTCAAGGGGAATGTGTTAGTCCTTTAAACAATGTTGGATGATGTAATTGATGGGTCTTGAGTCAATCTAGAACAAAAGAAAAATCGCGGATTGATTGATTGATTAATTGATTGATTTAAATTTCTTCCTTCCTACTTTCTACTGACTGCAGCGTTCTCTCTCACACTGTCCGACGCTGGCGTACCCACAAACACACACACACACATACACACACACACACACACACACACACCTACACACACACGCACGCACACACACACACACACTGTGACACACACACACACACACACACACACGCACACACACACACACACACACACACACACTCCTGTCTGCAACAGCGGGGGAGTCAGACTGAGAGAGAAGCAGCGCTGTTTTAAGTGAGCATGGTCTATTGAATTGATTGATTGGTTGATTGCTAATTTTATTACTGTACCCCTGGTTTCCAACTGGTTAAGTTTAGGCTAAAAGAAATAAATAAAAAAATAGGGCGAAGAAAACGTTTTTTTCCTATAGGGCAAAGAAAACCTTTTAATTTGTTTTACCTACTTTATATAGAAGCATCTAAGAATGAAGTTCTATGGAAAGTAGGTCTGCATTCCCTTAACAATTGTGTGTATTGAGCCGTACTGTATTGTACCCATTCTGCATCTGGTAATAAAATTTTCAATCAATCATTCCAATAATACACAGTTGGATGTGTTAGTTGGTTGGATGCACTTCAAGCTGCTTCCACATGAGGCAACTTCTCTCAATCATTCCAATAATACACAGTTGGATGTGTTAGTTTGGTTGGATGCACTTCAAGCTGCTTCCACATGGAGGCAACTTGTCTTTTTTGTAGTTGTGGGAACTACTTTTTCTGGCGGATGGTTTTTTCAATAAATCTTCGATTAATGTGTGTTTATTGTATAGAAATAAGGTTGGATGAATCTGGCAGTTGTATAAAAGCTTTACACCACTTGTAGTCGTGATTTGTGACCAATAAACCATGCCTAGGGGGGTCTAACGACCCTCGGCTGCGCCTCGGGCCTAACGACCACCCCTAGGCATGGTTTATTGGTCACAAACCACTCCTGCGCGTGATGTAATGCTTAATTAAAGCACCTTGGCTTTGTTCTGAATGCACTTTGTTGTATTTATCCTACAGAGAAAAGAAAATGCACTTGACTTTAATGCACATTTTGTTGTATGCAAAGAGAAAATGTTTAAATTGTACAATATTTCAGCAGTCAGTCTGGAATTAATGTATGCATTCAAAAGTGCTGAATAAATGTTTTATGGACCCATAATAGTGATTATTAATATTATTTAAGTTAAGTTTTGCCATAATCATGTCTTTTGCCATAATTAGGTAGATGGAAAAAAAAACATTACATATATATATTTATATTAATCATATTCGGCCTTTCGGCCAACTGTTTCCTATTTTCAGTATTCGGTTTCAGCCAAGAATTTCCCATTCGGTGCATCCCTAGACTAATAATTTTTTTCTTCTTTTGTTTAACACTTTAAGGACCAGCCACGAGTTTATACGTGTTACGGTGCCATGCGTTGTGGACCAGAGCTAAGTTGTTATTGTTTTATTCCATATTAATAACGCTATTAACGTCCCAGATCGACTTGCAGGACCTACCCGCATATTTGATTTTCGAAACATGCAATACCGGCCAGATCCGCTTAGGGGCGCCATTGCTCCACTGCAGTATCATTGATGGCGATTGAAAAAGAAAATGTACTCTCTGTGGGCGTTTCATATGAGCCTCGATCCCAGCCAAACATACTCCATCTTTGATCCCGTTACCGAACGCAGATTTCAGCCTGGAATAATGGGATTTATGATCAGCCAATGGACATATCGATCTACCAGATTCCGATGACTAATGACGAAATGCTGCTGGCGATCACATGGGCTGACGGTAGGATACTATTCCCCCAAATTACAGCTGGATTGGACATTGTTTTAAAACGCAACGTGATCGATCAGTGAAAATGGAAAACTTGAACGCACACTGTATTGCTAATCAATAATAGTAATCGGCGTCCCCCGCCGCCCCCTTTTCATCCATAGATGCTCTTTAATAGTCCGGATGCTACGCAGTTTGTTTTATTTCATTCGTATATATACAGCAGAAATGGCGTTTGATATAACGTGACTAGCCTTTAGCCTATTATCTAGCTCCCCAGAAAAAAGACGAGGCGAAAACTGTGATAAACCTTATATTCACGGCGCTATAAAATGACAACCAACCGATGGATTTTTATTTTCTTTAAGCCATTATGAAGGCACGGTTTATGCACTCAAGTGACAATGAGAATGGACAGATAGCAATACTATAAAGTATATAGCTGTTAGAAAGTACATCGGTTTGTTGACAAAGCGTTGTCCTCCAGCCATATATTACACTGCAAGCCGTAGTCGTCAATGTGTTAATAACACACCCAGAGCTTTTTATAAAGGTGAAGAATAAAAGTATTGCTTTTCCCCTAAATAAATGATTGATTTATGAATTCATAATTGTTTTCTTAATTAGGCAGATCCAAAATGAATGTTGTTGTTTACATGTTGCACGTAATCTCCTCCCTACTTCCCATTCCCCACCTAGAACGCACCTCATTGGATAAACGTGCTGTCAGTTGAGACGTGCTGACATGCTGCTGCGCTAGTGGGACATCTAGTGGCTGAATGTTGTCCTTTAATTTAGACAAACATAGTTGTGTGTCATGATATCGCAACATCATGACATCACAACATCATGACATCACAACATCATGACATCACAACATCATGACATCACAACATTATGATTTCACAACATCATGACATCACAACATCATGACATCACAACATCATGCCATCACAACATCATGACATCACAACATCATGACATCACAACATCATGATTTCACAACTGGCCACCAGTAACGTCATCTGGGACATTGAATCCTTGTGTTAATTACAGTATCAATTAAATTATAAGGTAGCAGTCCCTATAAGACAAGGTATTGCTATTTTTTATCTACATAATTTCCTGGCGTTGTAAAACAACACAAGGATGCAATTTTGCCCATATTGACACTCATTTACTCTCAATAACTATCAAACTAAATGAATGTGTGTACAACTGTTTATAGTTTTTGGATGTGTGTGAGATTATGTGCAAAATAAATGAGCATTGTTTTTTGGTGAAGTTCCCCTTTAAGGAGGCGGGGCCCTAAGTACAGTAACAGATGTGTCTAGTGGTCGGGACGGCCCTGGAGCTGTCACTTGTATTATGCTACTGTCCGCTGAAGACCATAAAACTTCAGCTATTTTCATGTTTTCTTTTCACTTGATTCAAAGATGTACCTAGACATCTGTGTGGAGAATGTTTCATAACCATTTAACCCTTTCACTGCCACACGACAGCCGGTTAACCCTTTCACTGTGACAATACAGAAGGTTAGCCCTTTACTATAACACAACCGACGGCGATGCTCCATCATTAGTATCATTAGCTCCGCGGCTAACCTTCTGTATTGTCACAGTGAAAGGGTTAACCAGCTGTCGTGTGGCAGTGAAAGAGTTAAGACCATCCATCCCCTCTGTAAGGTCAAGTAGGCCTCTGTATTGTTTTTCCTCTCTTCATAATTTCACTGAGCTGTATTTCATACGTATCTTTTTTTTTTTTATCCACTTTTTCTCCCATTTTCTATATTTTCTCCCATCCCAATTTCGTATCATCCAATTCAACCCTCCCCCGTCACAAACGCTGTTTCTTGCCTCCCACAAGCCGGCTGCAATGTGGACTAAGTCATACATAGCACGAGTCCCCTCCGGTACTTGAGGTAACAGCAGTCGCATCTTTTCACCTGCGCAGCTCGATCTCTCAGTGGCGAGGAGTAACGCGTGGGAGGCTCACGCTGCCCCCGACACTTCCTGATTCTACTGCGCAGGCGCACCAACCGACCTGTAGGAGTCGCTGTCCACAACGCCCGATCCCCACCCTTCAGTTTGTGTATTACTGTGGACGACCAGCTAATCTGAAAGCAAATGTGGAGCGCTGGGCTCGAACTGACGAGCCCAGCGTCTCCAGCATTTCGTGGCGAGTGCCTTGCCCACTACGCCACGTAGCCGCCCTATTTCATACGTATCTTATATGTGACATCATAATGACAGCACACATTCCAACTCTGTTTAACACATTGAGTGCCACGCCCCTTCCGGGAAGTGCATCTGGCCTGGCCGCCCATTAACCCCATGTAAACGCTCACCTTGTTTGTAGAGCTAAACCTATATTTTATATGATAGCTATGGGTCTAATAACACCGTCGATTGTCAGTGAGTTGCTTCCAGTCAACGTGCAAAAAACAGATTATTTTTTCATCCGTACATTTCCGTTTTATACCGTTTTTAATATGAATATAGTTTGGGTGCTTCTGAGTAATTCCAGGGAAAAGACGCGAAAATAGCGTTTTAGCGGAATCCACTTATCACGTTGTAATTTTTCGCCTGATTATCGAATCTTCCTGAAATCAACACTAGATTATCATTATTATGTCTCCTTGTGCATATATGAAATGGGCCCTGGAGCGCGGCGCCACTTTAACATAACCTTTAATCAGAGCAGCATAACTGGACCACATACCACTTTAACATAACCTTTAATCAGAGCAGCATAACTGGACCACATACCACTTTAACATGACCTTTAATCAGAGCAGCATAACTGGACCACATACCACTTTAACATGACCTTTAATCAGAGCAGCATAACTGGACCACATACCACTTTAACATGACCTTTAATCAGAGCAGCATAACTGGACCACATACCACTTTAACATAACCTTTAATCAGAGCAGCATAACTGGACCACATACCACTTTAACATAACCTTTAATCAGAGCAGCATAACTGGACCACATACCACTTTAACATAACCTTTAATCAGAGCAGCATAACTGGACCACATACCACTTTAACATGACCTTTAATCAGAGCAGCATAACTGGACCACATACCACTTTAACATAACCTTTAATCAGAGCAGCATAACTGGACCACATACCACTTTAACATAACCTTTAATCAGAGCAGCATAACTGGACCACATACCACTTTAACATAACCTTTAATCAGAGCAGCATAACTGGACCACACACCACTTTAACCTTTAATCAGAGCAGCATAACTGGACCACATACCACTTTAACATGACCTTTAATCAGAGCAGCATAACTGGACCACATACCACTTTAACATGACCTTTAATCAGAGCAACATAACTGGACCACATACCACTTTAACATAACCTTTAATCAGAGCAGCATAACTGGACCACACACCACTTTAACATAACCTTTAATCAGAGCAGCATAACTGGACCACATACCACTTTAACATAACCTTTAATCAGAGCAGCATAACTGGACCACACACCACTTTAACCTTTAATCAGAGCAGCATAACTGGACCACATACCACTTTAACATCACCTTTAATCAGAGCAGCATAACTGGACCACATACCACTTTAACATGACCTTTAATCAGAGCAGCATAACTGGACCACATACCACTTTAACATGACCTTTAATCAGAGCAGCATAACTGGACCACATACCACTTTAACATAACCTTTAATCAGAGCAGCATAACTGGACCACATACCACTTTAACATGACCTTTAATCAGAGCAGCATAACTGGACCACACACCACTTTAACATGACCTTTAATCAGAGCAGCATAACTGGACCACATACCACTTTAACATGACCTTTAATCAGTGCAGCATAACTGGACCACATACCACTTTAACATAACCTTTAATCAGAGCAGCATAACTGGACCACATACCACTTTAACATAACCTTTAATCAGAGCAGCATAACTGGACCACATACCACTTTAACATAACCTTTAATCAGAGCAGCATAACTGGACCACATACCACTTTAACATAACCTTTAATCAGAGCAGCATAACTGGACCACATACCACTTTAACATCACCTTTAATCAGAGCAGCATAACTGGACCACATACCACTTTAACATAACCTTTAATCAGAGCAGCATAACTGGACCACATACCACTTTAACATGACCTTTAATCAGAGCAGCATAACTGGACCACATACCATTTTAACATGACCTTTAATCAGAGCAGCATAACTGGACCACATACCACTTTAACATAACCTTTAATCAGAGCAGCATAACTGGACCACATACCATTTTAACATAACCTTTAATCAGAGCAGCATAACTGGACCACATACCACTTTAACATCACCTTTAATCAGAGCAGCATAACTGGACCACATACCACTTTAACATAACCTTTAATCAGAGCAGCATAACTGGACCACATACCACTTTAACATAACCTTTAATCAGAGCAGCATAACTGGACCACATACCACTTTAACATAACCTTTAATCAGAGCAGCATAACTGGACCACATACCACTTTAACATAACCTTTAATCAGAGCAGCATAACTGGACCACATACCACTTTAACATAACCTTTAATCAGAGCAGCATAACTGGACCACATACCACTTTAACATGACCTTTAATCAGTGCAGCATAACTGGACCACATACCACTTTAACATAACCTTTAATCAGAGCAGCATAACTGGACCACATACCACTTTAACATAACCTTTAATCAGAGCAGCATAACTGGACCACATACCACTTTAACATAACCTTTAATCAGAGCAGCATAACTGGACCACATACCACTTTAACATGACCTTTAATCAGAGCAGCATAACTGGACCACATACCACTTTAACATAACCTTTAATCAGAGCAGCATAACTGGACCACATACCACTTTAACATGACCTTTAATCAGAGCAGCATAACTGGACCACATACCACTTTAACATAACCTTTAATCAGAGCAGCATAACTGGACCACATACCACTTTAACATAACCTTTAATCAGAGCAGCATAACTGGACCACATACCACTTTAACACGACCTATAGGGGTCAATGGATACACAAACATCATGTAGAATGTCTACTTTTACTTTAGATACTTAAATCCATTCAATAGCAAATACTTCTCTACTTTTACATTAAATAGAATTTGAATGGAGGACTTTTACTTTTACCAGAGTACTCATTTATCTGAGTATATCTATACTTTTACTTAAGTAAAGGAGCTTCCTCCACCATGTGAGCGTGGGTCAGTATGCAGGGGTGTAAAGTACTTGAGTAATTGTACTTCGTTACAATACTTAAGTACTGTTTTGGGGGGATTTGTACTTTACGGAGTATTATTAGGTTTGTATACTTTTTGTATTTAATTTTTTTATTATTTTTTAAACAAACACATAAACAAACATGACAACACACGATAAGATATACAAGTATTAGTTGTCAGTGCACATCCAATGAAATCACATTTTAGTTAATTGTCTTATATAGGATATACCCCTAATACCTGTTATCTAAAAACCTACACACATATGCTCCAGCTCGTACCCCCCCCTTCCGGACCCCCCATTGGATAATCCATCCATTTTCCCTCGCTCCTAACCAGACATTACCATTATATGCTAGCTTTTATTTTCTCCACCACTTCTAACCACAATGTCATTTTGGATTCATTGAGACCCAAAATTCTAGCTGTAGATATTTCTTGATAGATCACATCGAGATATGTAATAATCCAGACCTTTCGGCAATTTTTTTCCGGTTGGAACCATCGTGGTTTGTATACTTGTACTTTTACTCAATTACATTTCAGAGAAAAAAAACACTCACTGTGATTTTAGCCAGATACTCTGACTTTTCCTTGAGTACGATTTTGAGACGGTACCCGTACTTTCACTTAAGTATAATTTCTGGGTACTTTGTACATGTGAGCGTGGGTCAGTATGTGATGCCTCCTCCTCCTCCATGTGAGCGTGGGTCAGTATGTGATGCCTCCTCCTCCTCCTCCATGTGAGCGTGGGTCAGTATGTGATGCCTCCTCCTCCTCCATGTGAGCGTGGGTCAGTATGTGATGCCTCCTCCTCCTCCATGTGAGCGTGGGTCAGTATGTGATGCCTCCTCCTCCTCCATGTGAGCGTGGGTCAGTATGTGATGCCTCCTCCTCCTCCTCCATGTGAGCGTGGGTCAGTATGTGATGCCTCCTCCTCCTCCATGTGAGCGTGGGTCAGTATGTGATGCCTCCTCCTCCTCCTCCATGTGAGCGTGGGTCAGTATGTGATGCCTCCTCCTCCTCCTCCATGTGAGCGTGGGTCAGTATGTGATGCCTCCTCCTCCTCCATGTGAGCGTGGGTCAGTATGTGATGCCTCCTCCTCCTCCATGTGAGCGTGGGTCAGTATGTGATGCCTCCTCCTCCTCCTCCATGTGAGCGTGGGTCAGTATGTGATGCCTCCTCCTCCTCCATGTGAGCGTGGGTCAGTATGTGATGCCTCCTCCTCCTCCATGTGAGCGTGGGTCAGTATGTGATGCCTCCTCCTCCTCCATGTGAGCGTGGGTCAGTATGTGATGCTCTGCCTCCTCTCTCCCCTCCTCTCTCCTCTCTCCTCTCTCCCCTCCTCTCTCCCCTCCTCTCTGCCTCCTCTCTCCCCTCCTCTCTCCCCTCCTCTCTGCCTCCTCTCTCCCCTCCTCTCTCCCCTCCTCTCTCCCCTCCTCTCTCCTCTCCTCTCTCCCCTCCTCTCTGCCTCCTCTCTCCCCTCCTCTCTCCCCTCCTCTCTGCCTCCTCTCTCCCCTCCTCTCTCCCCTCCTCTCTCCCCTCCTCTCTCCTCTCTCCTCTCTCCCCTCCTCTCTCCCCTCCTCTCTGCCTCCTCTCTCCCCTCCTCTCTCCCCTCCTCTCTGCCTCCTCTCTCCCCTCCTCTCTCCCCTCCTCTCTCCCCTCCTCTCTCCCCCAGATCACGGCAGTGTGCAGGGAGGCCGCGCTCCTGGCTCTGCAGGACGACATCGCCGCCGAGCGCATCCACGCCACGCACTTCCAGAGAGCGCTGGACACCGTGACGCCTCGGGTGCCTGACGCCCTGGTGCAGTCTTACCTCGACTACCAGCAGCAACGAGGCTCCCTGACCTCCTCCTGACGCCCTGGTGCAGTCTTACCTCGACTACCAGCAGCAACGAGGCTCCCTGACCTCCTCCTGACGCCCTGGTGCAGTCTTACCTCGACTACCAGCAGCAACGAGGCTCCCTGACCTCCTCCTGACGCCCTGGTGCAGTCTTACCTCGACTACCAGCAGCAACGAGGCTCCCTGACCTCCTCCTGACGCCCTGGTGCAGTCTTACCTCGACTACCAGCAGCAACGAGGCTCCCTGACCTCCTCCTGACGCCCTGGTGCAGTCTTACCTCGACTACCAGCAGCTCCCTGACCTCCTTCTGACCTCACCGCTGGGGGGGGGGGGGGGGGGGTCCTCACAAACAACTGAGTTCATTGATTGATTGTAAATTGTATTAACAGAATGGGTACAATACAGTACGGCCCAATACACACATTTGTTAACACATTCCCTGCCACGCTTCTATCCATCAATGTATGATCTCTGCCACCACTCTAAGTCTATGGAGATGTTCCCCTTCTTTGCAGGGCTATAACTTTTTAAATTGTATTGCTAAATTAAACATTACTATGGCCCATTCAACATCGATTATCTATCGTTCAGGATGTGGGAACGTTATACTTTTTCATTCATATATTCATACGAAAATACCGTCTAGAATATAATTATGTTTTTATCGTTTTCTGCAGTAATTCCTAGAACGCTAAATGACGTCAGCGTCCTCTTACCGTTGGCCGATGAGACTGGAGCAAAAAGATCCCACTTATTTGACGGCGATCGAGTCGATCCATTTCCGGTTTGTATAATAATAATAAGCGCCCAAATCATGTCGATTATTGAGTTATGGCAGCGATCCATATACACGGTGTGTGTCTAGAGTCCGGCCTTGAAAATGACGTCAGCGTCCTCTTACCGTTGGCTGATGAGACTGGAGCAAAAAGATCCCACTTATTTGACGGCGATCGAGTCGATCCATTTCCGGTTTGTATAATAATAATAAGCGCCCAAATCATGTCGATTGTTGAGTTATGGCAGCGATCCATATACACGGTGTGTGTCTAGAGTCCCGCGACAATATGTGAGTGCCGGACGCATTTCCCAGACGCACCGAGATCGACTCGTCCATTTCCGGTTTGGTAACTCGCAGATCATCCACCAGGCGGCAGTATTGAAGCGTTGCAGAGTTGTGCAGGCTCCCACTGCATCAGACCAGGCTCCGTGAGGGAATTATGAATAACATGGCGAAAAAATGAAATATGATCTCAATAACGTCGTACGCCGTGGAATGGCAGAATTAGCATGACCTTGAAACACGTTGTACAACATTTATGGCGCAGGATGTGTTAAGAGGATGCAGACCAGAGAAAGACTTTCGTCTTGTTTACATCAGGGTCCCCCATTTTCAATTCATAGTGACATTTATGACATACACAACATACAGATATACAGTACTGCTACATCTAGACATTTATGACATACACAACATACAGATATACAGTACTGCTACATCTAGACATTTATGACATACACAACATACAGATATACAGTACTGCTACATCTAGACATTTATGACATACACAACATTAGGGCTGTCCCCGACTAAGGATTTGGATGGTCGACTAGGATTGGCCAAAATTTGCCATTAGTCGACTGCTTAATGTCTGACGGAGTCGACTGAAGGCTTCTTGTCCTCTGCAAAAGCATGCAATTGGTCCACTGATGGATACATCTTGATTTTGTCTAGTATAGTGTGTTCATTAGATGGGTGAAATCCTCTTTCAGTGCCTCTGTGCCTGTTTTCGTAGGAAGTTAGCCTCTGGTATGCGTGCCATTAGCGTTAGCCACGCTTCTAGACCACTTTTCTTTTAAAAAAATGATAAAAAAATATATATATTAATTAATTTTTATTTTTTCTTTTTTTATTATATTCGACCAAGAGGTTGGCCAGTCGACTGCGGCCCCTTTCGACCGATTAGTCGACTAATCGATTAATAGGGGTCAGCCCTACACAACATACAGATAGATATACAGTACTGCTACATCTAGACATTTATGACATACACAACATACAGATATATATCATGACATTTATGACATACAGATATACAGTACTGTTACATTTATGACATACAAGATATACAAATATACCGTACTGTTTACCAGAGATCCTAACAGAAAGTTAGCTTTTGTTGTTTTATCATTAGGTGACGCTTTTGAACCGTTTTGGGACACGTTCCTGTCATCATGCATTGTTTTGAGATTTTGACCGAGTTGCTGACGAACACAACATGGATATCATCTGTTTCAGCCACTTCTGTACCAAGTCATTCTGGAGGTTTGAGATTGTGAGCAGAGTTATTGTTTTGTGGTGATGTGCCGCTTTAAAGACAGTAGAGGTCGAGTACTTTATTATCTAAAGATGGTGAATTATCTTGTTAATCAGATGTGAATAATAATAATGTTGTAATAAATGCATTGTTTATTCACATTCCTGTGTAAATCTTTTATTGCTTTGTCTTTTTTTTTTTTTTACTACTACAGAATCCATGCTATCCATCCATAAAATACTATATTCTGTAATAAACGTATAGGCTTGTATGGTATAATCAGTGATTAGATCATCAATACTACTTTGGTGTTTGCAATAAAAGATACTGCTTTGGGTTTGAAGGCTCGTGTCATATCCACGGCGCGAGAAGAAAAGAACAGACTGTTTTATTCATCACATGCATCCCGTGGAAAATCTGCTAATTGCTGTAATCGTGAGATTTCCGTCCTGCACTTCCGACCGCTAAGAAGAGGCTCCACACGGCCATCTGTCGCTCGGGAATCCACCAGGATCTGCTTGATCATCAAGGCGTCACAGCCTACAAACTGCGCTTAAAAAAACAAAAACAAAAAACACACACATCTTCAAACATTATTATTGCAACCATTGATTAGTTTTTAACAAGTATGTTAACTCTCTCTGTCGTTATGAGGAATCTGCTGACCCGAAATGGCACCGGGGGTCATTCATCTATTGATTTTTGTTCCCCCGCCAGTTGAATAGGATAAATTGACTTTGTATTGAACTTCCTTTTCTCATGCGTCCGGATGCAGCGCATCAAAGCAGACAGTCGGGAGGGGGGGGGGGCTCTTTCCCCTTCGCTCCCCGGGGGGCTTTTTTGTTAAGGTGGACCCAGACGATGGACTGACAGTTCTATGCCAACGACAATTGAGAAACCGCAGATGAAGAACCATATAAATCTGTTTTAAGTTTTCAGTTACAATGTTTTCAATCTTTATTATCTAAAGATGGTAAGTTAGTGTTGTGTTCATTCATAGTTAAAGACAGTAGAGGTTGAGTACTTTATTATCTAAAGATGGTGAGTTAGAGTGTTGTGTTCATTCATAGTTAAAGACAGTAGAGGTTGAGTACTTTATTATCTAAAGATGGTAAGTTAGTGTTGTGTTCATTCATAGTTAAAGACAGTAGAGGTTGAGTACTTTATTATCTAAAGATGGTAAGTTAGAGTGTTGTGTTCATTCATAGTTAAAGACAGTAGAGGTTGAGTACTTTATTATCTAAAGATGGTAAGTTAGAGTGTTGTGTTCATTCATAGTTATAGACAGTAGAGGTTGAGGACTTTATTATCTAAAGATGGTAAGTTAGAGTGTTGTGTTCATTCATAGTTATAGACAGTAGAGGTTGAGGACTTTATTATCTAAAGATGGTAAGTTAGTGTTGTGTTCATTCATAGTTAAAGACAGTAGAGGTTGAGTACTTTATTATCTAAAGATGGTAAGTTAGAGTGGTGTGTTCATTCATAGTTAAAGACAGTAGAGGTTGAGTACTTTATTATCTAAAGATGGTAAGATAGTGTTGTGTTCATTCATAGTTAAAGACAGTAGAGGTTGAGTACTTTATTATCTAAAGATGGTAAGTTAGAGTGTTGTGTTCATTCATAGTTAAAGACAGTAGAGGTTGAGTACTTTATTATCTAAAGATGGTAAGTTAGAGTGTTGTGTTCATTCATAGTTAAAGACAGAGGTTGAGTACTTTATTATCTAAAGTTGGTAAGTTAAAGTGTTGTGTTCATTCATAGTTAAAGACAGTAGAGGTTGAGTACTTTATTATCTAAAGATGGTAAGTTAGAGTGTTGTGTTCATTCATAGTTAAAGACAGTAGAGGTTGTGTACTTTATTATCTAAAGATGGTAAGTTAGAGTGTTGTGTTCACTCATAGTTAAAGACAGTAGAGGTTGAGTACTTTATTATCTAAAGATGGTAAGTTAGAGTGTTGTGTTCATTCATAGTTAAAGACAGTAGAGGTTGAGTACTTTATTATCTAAAGATGGTGAGTTAGTGTGTTGTGTTCATTCATAGTTAAAGACAGTAGAGGTTGAGTACTTTATTATCTAAAGATGGTAAGTTAGAGTGTTGTGTTCATTCATAGTTAAAGACAGTAGAGGTTGTGTACTTTATTATCTAAAGATGGTAAGTTAGAGTGTTGTGTTCATTCATAGTTAAAGACAGTAGAGGTTGTGTACTTTATTATCTAAAGATGGTAAGTTAGAGTGTTGTGTTCATTCATAGTTAAAGACAGTAGAGGTTGTGTACTTTATTATCTAAAGATGGTAAGTTAGTGTTGTGTTCATTCATAGTTAAAGACAGTAGAGGTTGAGTACTTTATTATCTAAAGATGGTGAGTTAGAGTGTTGTGTTCATTCATAGTTAAAGACAGTAGAGGTTGTGTACTTTATTATCTAAAGATGGTGAGTTAGTGTGTTGTGTTCATTCATAGTTAAAGACAGTAGAGGTTGTGTAGTGTCTTGTCCACACCACGTGATTTAGCTTAACTTCACAACTGCAAATACATGAACTGTCCAAAAAAAATTCAAATGTACTTATTAACCATGGTACTTCGGTGCAAATGTTCATTGCCGATATAGGAGATTCTCACAAAGGCCAGCAGCATACTAATTGACTCGACTGTCTGCATATCGAAAATGTCTCATCTTTTTGCGGGTTATTATAACAACAGTTGGCTTATTATCTCTTATAGTTTAATTTAGTTACTATAAATATAGTGCACAATTGACATCCCGTATAGAAAAGTACGTCAAAAAGCAACCTAACGATGTATCGTATAACGCACTACCAAAACGGTTAACCCTTTCACGTCACTGCCACACCACGATAGCCGGTTAACCCTTTCACTGCCACGTGACAGAAGGTTAGCCCTTTACTATCACACAACCGACGGCGATGCTCCATCATTAGCATCATTAGCTCCGCGGATGCGATGCGGCGCTAATGATGGAGCATCGCCGTCGGTTGTGTGATAGTAAAGGGCTAACCTTCTGTATTGTCACAGTGAAGGGGTTAACCTTATGTCGTGTGGCAGTGAAAAAAAACCACAAGAACGGAAATCGTTTTTGTTTTTTCCCCTCCTCTCTCCCGTTGAGGAACTGGCCGTTCCACCTTAACTGCCGCACAACACACAGCTCTCTCTCTCTCTCTCCCTCCCCCCTCTCTCTCTCTCTCTCTCTCCCTCTCTCTCTCTCTCCCCCCCCCCCTATCTCTCCCTCCCCCCTCTCTCTCTCTCCCTCTCCCCCCTCTCTCTCCCTCCCCCCCTCTCTCTCTCTCTCTCTCTCTCCCCCCTCTCCCTCTCTCTCTCCCCCCCCTCTCTCTCCCCCCCCCTCTCTCTCCCTCTCCCTCCCTCCTCTCTCTCTCCCTCCCCCCTCTCTCTCTCCCTCCCCCCCTCTCTCTCCCCCCCCCCCCTCTCTCTCTCCCTCCCCCCCTCTCCCTCTCCCCCCCCTCTCTCTCTCCCCCCCCTCTCTCTCCCCCCCCCCCTATCTCTCCCTCTCTCTCTCTCCCTCTCCCCCCTCTCTCTCCCTCCCCCCCTCTCTCCCCCCCCCCTCTCCCCCCCCCCCCTCTCTCCCTCCCCCCTCTCTCTCTCTCCCTCCCCCCCTCTCTCCCCCCCCCCTCTCCCCCCCCCCCCTCTCTCCAACATCTGCCCAATGAATCAGGAGCGGATGCGATGTATCCTCTTTCAGTGTGTTCAGAGTGAATGGAGCCAATGGGCGCTGCTCGAGCAAAACACGGAGCCACCGGATTCCCATTCATTCACTCGGTAACTAACGGACAGAGAGAGAGGGAGAGGGAGGGGAAGAGAGAGAGAGAGAGAGAGAGAGAGAGAGAGAGGGAGAGAGAGAGAAGAGGTAACGGACAGTCCCAGTGCCGCGCCGCCGGAGAGGAGCGCGTTTTGGGTTCTTTGGCGCATTTGATGCGTAAAAAAGAAGAAACAACGAGACACCTTTTCTCCAGATCATCACAAACGTCTTGGATGTAGGATTTACTTGTTGTCCGCGACGCGTGGTGTTTCTTTCTTCTTCTTCTGAGGACACGTTTCCACGACGATCTCTCCTCCCGTACCGGGACGTTAACCGGGGAACCGTCCGCCGGGAGCGCGGCGGCAAAGTGCGCAACGTTGATTATTATCGGAGCCTTCTCTTCCCGTCAAGCTGCTGCGTGGATTTATTATAATCCCGGACACACACACGTGTTGTGAGGCGTTTATTACACAAAGGAATAACCGAACATGCTCCATCTGTGCTGCCTGGAGGAACGGAGCTGGCTCTACAGCGTATAGTTATTATTATAGTTATAGTTATTATATCGTTATTACTGTTCTCTGGATGGACTGCTGGCTGCAGGTATGGCTGATGGACTCCACGTTATGGATGGTTGCATATAGGTATGTATCCACATTTCTATTTTATATAAATACATATTTAAAACGTCTGATTGGGTCACTACTCCTGGTCGCAGTA
>NW_028169769.1:0-18577 GCF_963971535.1 Notolepis coatsorum | reverse complement strand
CTCTCATCTCTCACTCTCTCTCCTCTCTCTCTCTCTCTCTCTCTCTCTCTCTCTCTCTCTCTCCTTCTCTCTCCTCTCTCTCTCTCTCTTCTCTCTCTCCTCTCTCCTCTCTCTCTCTCTCTCTCTCTCTATCTGTGTCTTTCTCTCTGTCTCTCTCTCTCTCTCTCTCTCTCTCTCTCTCTCTCTCTCTCTCTCTCTCTCTCTCTCTCTCTCTCTCTCTCTCTCTCTCTCTCTCTCTCTCTCTCTCTCCTCTCTCTCTCTCTCTCTCTCTCTCCTCTCTCTCTCTCTCTCTCTCTCTCTCTCTCTCTCTCTCTCTCTCTTCTCCTCTCTCTCTCTCTCTCTCTCTCTCCTCTCTCTCTCTCTCTCTCTCTCTCTCTCTCTCTCTCTCTCTCTCTCTCTCTCTCTCTGTGTGTGTGCTCCACGCTCCACAGCCTCCAGCTTCCTGCAACAAACTCACGTCTCGCGGGATTTCAGAGCGAGATTTCAAAGCAACGTTTCTGTTTCATTGTGTAACGGTCACAGATGTGCCTAATCTATTCTGTGTTGTTTGGTTGCAGTGCCGTGATTTGGTCACTTTGGTCACATTTCAAACATTCAGTTCGGCCGACGTCGAGTTGACTGGGATCAGCGTCTCCTCGTTTATGATCTTTAACCCTTTCACAGAAGGTTAACCCGTTACTATCACACTACAGCCGGTTAACCTTTCACTATCACACTACAGAAGGTTAACTTTCACTACCACACTACAGACGGTTAACCTTTCACTACCACACTACAGAAGGTTAACCCTTTACTATCACACTACAGAAGGTTAACCTTCACTACCACACTACAGAAGGTTAACCTTTCACTATCACACTACAGAAGGTTAACCCTTTACTATCACACTGTAGTGGGTGCTATGGACATAATTCACCATTAGATTGTTTTGATGTATTGATGGGGCACTGTCACTTTAATGAGGTGGCTTGGGGGTTGGGCTTAGAGAAGACGCGCTGGTGGAATGTCATTCATAAAATGTTTTTGGTGACGCGGAGCTGTCAGAGTTTAGCACGGCATAGATCTGACAGCTGTCACTTGTGCTAAGAAGATAATAAATGACACACTACTTACTTGTGTGGTTGCAAGATAGAAATTGTGCTCTCTCCTTTCGACGATTTCTACAGAGGTGACCCTGTTATACTGCTGTCCCTCTGGTCTGCTCATCTACACTGACCTGCTTTCAGCCCATCAGTCTACTCACCCTCACAGAGATAGTTCCCTCTATGAAACCTGCAACCTGCCCCCTGACCACTGTTCCCACTGCTCTCCTGAAACAGGTTTTTCACACAACCGGTCCCAGCATCCTCTCCATTATTAACAGCTCCCTGGCAACTGGTACTGTTCCATCCTGCTTTAAACATGCAGTAGTCCAGCCCCTATTGAAAAAACCAAACCTTGACCCCACCCTGCACAGTAATTACAGGCCCATTTCCAAGCTTCCTTTCTGTCAAAAATACTTGAAAAGGTTGTTCTGTGCCAATTGTCTCCCTACCTGCACCAGAACAGCATCCTGGAGACATTTCAGTCAGGGTTCAGGACTGGCCATAGCACAGAATCAGCCCTCCTTCAAGTGTCAAATGACCTACTCCTCGCCGCTGACAACCGTGACTGCTCTATTTTAATGCTGCTTGACCTCAGTGCAGCCTTCGACACTGTTGATCACACCATTTTACTAGATCGTCTCCAACATGGGGTTGGTGTCAGTGACACTGCATTAGCTTGGTTTTCCTCTATCTCACAAATAGAAGCTTTGCTGTCAACATCGCCAACTGCTCCTCCCCCTCAACCTCCCTCTCCTGTGGGGTCCCACAAGGGTCCATCCTTGGCCCAGTCCTGTTCTCCCTTTACATGCTACCCCTTGGTCCAATCATTCAGAAGCACAACATCTCTTTTCACTGTTATGCTGACGACACACAGCTTTATGTTTCCCTGAAACCCAACAACCAGTCTCTACTTAACAGTCTCATATCCTGCCTGGATGATGTTAAATGTTGGATGGCACAAAACTCTCTACAACTAAATCAAAACAAATCCGAAATAATCCTCTTTGGTCCCCCAGACGCTGTCACCACCCTTACCAACAGCCTTGGCAACCTGTCCTCCCTGGTCAAGCCGTATGTCAAGAACCTAGGTGTCATTTTTGATCCACAATTTAAATTTGACAGACAAGTAAACTCAGTGGTAAAGGCATGTTTTTTCCAACTACGCACCATTGCCAAACTCAAAGCCCTTCTCTCCCCTGCAGACCTTCAGAGAGTCATTCACGCCTTCATTTCATCTAGATTAGACTACTGCAACTCCCTCTATATAGGCATTAACCAGTCTTCCCTGTCCCGCTTACAACTGGTACAAAACGCTGCTGCCAGACTGTTGACCGGAACCCGCAAGAGAGACCACATCACCCCTGTCCTTGCCTCCCTTCATTGGCTCCCAGTACGCTACAGGATAGATTTTAAGGTTCTCCTATTTGTTTTTAAAGCCCTTAATGGTCACACACCCTCCTACATCTCAGACCTCCTATCCCCCTATTCCAACACCAGGTCCCTCAGGTCAGCCGATCAGAGGCTCCTGACAGTCCGGAGGTCTAACCTCAAGCTCAGGGGGGGCCGTGCCTTTGCTGTCGCAGCCCCTGAACTGTGGAACAGCATCCCCACCTCCATTAGGCTCGCCCCCTCGATAGATGCCTTCAAATCGAGGCTCAAAACCCACTTCTACCTACTAGCCTTTCCCGTTCACTGACTCATGCCCTGTTTTTCTATGTGTTTGCCTGTGTGCCCTCCCATAAAACGGAGTGTGATTGTTGTCTATATGTATCTTATGTATTTATGTATTTACCCTCTGTACAGCACTTTGGTTGACACGCGTCATGTGAAATGTGCTTTATAAATAAATTTGATTGATTGATTGATACGTTTTGAAGACGCTTCCGCGGCAACATGTCTACGAACGCAGTTTCACTGAAATTACCTGAGTTCTGGGAGTCGTCAGCCTCGGCATGGTTTGCGCAAACGGAGGCACAGTTCGAGCTGCGTGAGATTACCTCGGATACAACAAGATATTATTATGTGGTGTCAGCCCTGGGAAGTTCGACAGCCAGCAGAGTGGTGAGCCTCCTAAAGAACCCTCCGGCTCGAGATAAATATCTCACGATCAAGTCTCATCTGTTAAAGACATTCGAACTTTCCGATACCGAGCGGGCCAGCCGATTGTTTTCTTTGCAAGGGCTCGGTGATAGCAAGCCATCGGAGCTCATGGATAGGATGCTGGATTTATTGGGAGAGCACAAGCCTGATTTCCTTTTCATGCAACTTTTCCTGCGTCAGCTGCCTTCTCCGGTTCGGGCCGCTCTGGCCAACACCACTATAGACGATTGCCGCGCTCTGGCCGAGGAGGCTGATAAGTTTTTTTTGGCTGGTCAACAGCACTGTGCAGCGGCAGTTTTCCCAACCCAAGCCTTTGTTTCGCCGCCGGGAGACTGGAACTTCACCGCAGCAGCGACAGCCCCTCGCCAGCAGCGTGACGCGAACGCGGGGCTGTGTTATTACCATGCACGGTTTGGACCTAAAGCCAAGCAGTGCCGCCCGCCGTGCAGCTTCAGTGGGCCGGGAAATGCCCGGGCCGGCGCTCGTTAGTGGCCATGAGCGTCGGTCAGGCTGGCAGGCTACTGTTTGTCCAGGACACCATCTCCGGGCGGCGTTTCATGTGCGACACGGGCGCGCAGAGGAGCGTCTTGCCGGCTTCTAGAGTGGACATCCTATCCGGCGGACACGGACCCCCCATGGAGGCCGCCAACGGCACCCCCATCCGCACATACGGCACCAGGTATGTCGAAATGTGTTTTAGTGGCCAACGGTTTGGCTGGGACTTTATCACAGCTAATGTAGCCGTCCCTCTTCTAGGCGCTGATTTTTTGTGTGATTATGGACTGTTAGTGGATGTTAAAAATTGCCGCTTAATTGATGCCATTACATTCTGCTCTTATGCTGGTGCGCTTGGGGGTGCAGACTCCATCAGACTCTCTAGCATGCTCTCCGCCGCAGATGAGTTTCAACACCTTCTCGCCGAGTTCCCGGGCCTCACGCGGCCCACGTTCTCATCATCTACAGCCAAGCATGGAGTGGAACATCATATCGCCACGACCGGCCCTCCGGTCTATGCCCGGGCTCGGCGCCTCGACCCGGTCAAGCTCAGCATTGCCAAGGCAGAGTTCGAGAACATGGAACGCCTCGGCATTGTCCGTCGCTCCGACAGCCCATGGGCCTCCCCCCTCCACATTGTCCCCAAGCCGGGAGGCGGGTGGCGCCCGTGTGGGGATTACCGCCGGCTCAACGATGCTACGACGCCGGACCGGTACCCAGTCCCGCACATTCAGGACTTTTCTGCCCGCCTTTCAGGGAAATTAATGTTTTCCAAGGTGGACCTTGTGCGTGGGTATCATCAGGTGCCCGTCCAACCGCTGGATGTCCCCAAAACAGCAGTCATAACTCCATTTGGACTATTTGAATTTCTGCGCATGCCATTCGGCCTCAAAAACGCTGCACAGACGTTCCAGCGCCTTATGGACTCTGTGCTACGAGACTTGGATTTTATTTTTGTATACTTGGATGATATCCTCATAGCCAGCGCCTCTAAGGCTGAGCACATGTCCCACCTCAGGATGCTTTTTGAGCGGCTAAATGAGCATGGACTGATAATCAACCCGGCCAAATGCCAGTTTGGGCGGTCGACCATTGACTTCCTGGGGCACAGAGTCACTAGGAAGTCTGGCTAGTGACGTCACTGGCGCACCGGCTGTTGTGGAGGGGGGGGGGCAACCGCGGGGGGGCGGGGGCGCTCTCTCGTTGTCGGAACACAGTGTGAGAAGAGCATTTATGCAGGTGAACACCAGGAAGGCTGCAGGCCCAGATGGTATAACAGGACGCATACTTAAGTCCTGTGCAAACCAGCTTGCCCCGGTGTTCACCGCCATATTTAATCAATCCCTGGCGGAGTCAGTAGTCCCTGCCTGCTTCAAGATGTCTACCATCATCCCTGTACTGAAGAAACCCTCCCCAACATGTCCAAATGATTACAGACCGGTGGCACTCACCTCTGTGGTCATGAAATGTTTCGAGAGGCTGGTCAAGGACCACATTTGTGCCTCTCTCCCCAGTGATATGGACCCTATGCAATTTGCATACAGGACAAACAGGTCCACTGATGACGCGGTCTCCCAGGTACTGCACAGCACTCTCTCCCACCTTGACCGTCAGAAGGGGGGCTATGTGAGACTGTTGTTCATTGACTACAGCTCAGCGTTCAACACCATAGTCCCCACCAGACTGGTGGACAAGCTGATCGAGCTAGGCCTGAGCTCCGCCCTGAGCGCCTGGGTACTGGACTTTCTGAGTGAAAGACCCCAGGCGGTCAGGGTGGGGGGTCAGACCTCCAACACCATCACCCTGAGCATCGGGTCCCCCCAGGGCTGTGTTCTAAGCCCCCTGCTGTACTCACTCTACACACACGACTGTGTGGCCAAGTTCAGCTCCAACTCCATTGTGAAGTTCGCCGACGACACGGTGGTGGTGGGGCTGATCTCGGACAACGACGAGAAGGCCTACCGGGAGGAGGTTGAGGTACTGGAACGTTGGTGCCAGGACAACAGCCTGCTCCTGAACATTGGTAAAACCAAGGAGCTGATCGTGGATTATAGGAGAGGACAGCGGGAGACACACACACCACTGAGGATTAACGGGGCTACCGTGGACAGGGTGAGCAGCTTCAAGTACCTGGGGGTCCACATCTCAGAGGACCTGACATGGTCAACACACATAGGCACAGTAGTAAAGAAAGCGAAGCAGCGCCTCTACCACCTGAGACAGTTAAGGAAGTTCAGAGTATCGGGGAAGATACTTCAGTCCTTCTACTCAGGAGCTGTAGAGAGCATCTTGACCGGAAACATCACTGCCTGGTATGGGAACAGCACGGCACAGGACAAGAAGGCCCTACAGAGTGTGGTGCGCTCAGCCGAGCGTACCACGGGTATTGCGCTACCTCCCCTGCAGGCTCTATACAACAAGAGGTGCAAATCCAGAGCCTGCAGGATAATGAAAGACCCCCACCACCCCAATAACAGCCTGTTCCAGCTGCTGAGGTCAGGCAGACGCCTGCGAATTCTAGAGACTAAGACGGAGAGGCTTAGGCTAAGCTTCTTCCCCCAGGCCATCAGAGCCTTGAACAATGAACATTGAGAGACACAGAAACTGAACTATCCACACACAAGTACATACACGACACGCACGCTGAGCACGCTCACACACTAGCAGCCACTTTAACACTCATGCCGCACACACGCACACTTATGGCCAGAGGAAAGGCCACTTAAAATAGTATAACATCAGGAACAGTGTATTGCACTACTAAAGCTAACTAGCATGTCCTATATGCTCTGTAAATACTAATGTACAGATACCGAGATGGCACACCATGTACCTGTTTATTGCACTGTTTTATTGGATTCTATTAATATGTTGTACCACTGTATTTTATTGGATTCTATTATATGTTGTACCACTGTATTGCACATCGTCGCGGGCAAGACCAGCCGCATTTCATTGTATACCTGTATGCCGTGACAATTAAAACTCTTGAATCTTGAATCTTGAATCTTGAATCTTGAGGGAGCGGTCCCTCTTCCCATGAAGGTGGAAGCGGTGATGAATTTTCCCCGGCCGCCCACGGTTAGGTCACTGCAGGAGTTTCTCGGAATGATCAACTTTTATCACCGCTTTATTCCCCAGGCGGCTCGGATTATGCGGCCGTTGTATGAGGCCCTTAGGGGTAAAGCGCCAAAACATGCGGTCGACTGGTCTGCTGAGAGAGACAAAGCTTTTCTGGATGCCAAGGCTGCCCTAGCCAACGCCACCATGCTGGCACATCCTTCCTTTAAGGCCCCAATCTCCATCACCACCGACGCCTCAGATTTTGCCGTGGGCGCAGTGTTTGAACAGTGGGTAGGCGGGGCTTGCCAGCCGCTCGCTTTTTTCAGCCGCCAGTTAAGCCCCAGCGAGCGGAGGTATAGCACCTTCGATCGGGAGCTCCTCGGCCTCTACCTTGCCATCCGCCATTTTCGTTTCCTGCTGGAGGCCCGCCAGTTCACGGCCTTCGTGGATCACAAGCCGCTGACGTTCGCCATGGCCAAGGTGTCTGAGCCATGGTCCGCCCGTCAACAGCGACAGCTCTCATATGTCTCAGAGTTCACTACTGACATTCAACATGTGGCAGGTAAAGCAAACCTTGTCGCAGACTGCCTCTCCCGGGCTGTAGTGGGCGCCATCCACTTGGGGCTGGATTACACCGGTATGGCGGCGGACCAGGCTACCGACCCTGAAGTGCAGGATTTCAGGTCAGCCACCTCAAGCCTGCGGTTAGAGGATGTGGTTTTTGACAGCGCTGGCACCACACTCCTGTGTGATGTCTCTATGGGACAGGCCCGCCCCATCGTTCCCACAGGATGGAGGCGGCGTGTTTATGACGCTGTTCACGGCCTCTCCCACCCGGGAAAGAAACCTACGCAGAGGCTAGTGTCCACCAAGTTTGTCTGGCCTGGGCTTAGAAAAGATGTAAGAGACTGGGCTGACTCCTGTTTGGAGTGCCAGCGCGCTAAAGTGTACCGTCACACCAAGGCCCCCCTGCAGCACTTCCCTGTACCTGAAAGGAGGTTCGACCACGTGAACGTTGACCTAGTGGGCCCCCTGCCCCCCTCACACGGCTTCAGTTACCTCTTTACTATGGTGGACAGGACTACCCGTTGGCCAGAGGCAGTTCCACTGTCAGGCACGACGTCCGCCGAGGTGGCCAGAGCCTTTATTGGAACCTGGGTCGCCCGGTTTGGCACTCCAGCCGACCTCTCTTCAGACCGGGGCCCACAGTTCACGTCCGAGCTCTGGAACACGGTCGCCAAGAGCCTGGGCGTGAAGCTACACCGGACTACGTCATACCACCCGCAGGCCAATGGGTTATGCGAGCGCTTTCACCGCTCAATGAAAGCAGCACTTCGGGCCAGCCTTACTGACAGCGGCTGGGTCGACCGGCTCCCGTGGGTCATGCTTGGTCTCAGGACGGCCCCCAAGGAAGACCTTCAGACCTCCTCGGCTGAGCTGGTTTACGGTCAGCCTCTGCGGGTGCCAGGGGATTTCATCCCTAACATTACTGCCCCCTGGTGTGCAGCCCAGCAGCGGACAGCACTTCTGGAGAAGGCTAAGGTATTCACGCCGGTCCCCACCTCACAGCACGGCCTTCCCCGGTCGCACGTCCCTACAAGTCTGCAGTCAGCGGGATATGTTTTCATCCGTCACGATGCCCACCGGGACCCCTTGAAACCTCCATACGACGGTCCGTTCCGTGTCCAGGAGGCTGGAGACAAGTACTTTGTGGTGGACATGGGCGGGAAGCTGGAACACATTTCCATAGACCGCCTTAAACCGGCTCATGTGGACTTGGGCAAACCTGTTGGACTGGCCCAGCCCCCACGGCGGGGACGACCCCCTACCTTGCCCAGTCTTCCGAGTAAGGCCCACGAGACCCCCTCGCCACCTATCCTGTGCCCGAGTGGCCGTAGGGCCCTTAAGGTTTTCCCTACAGCGGTGCCGGCCGCTACAGGGGTCAGGCGGAGCCGTTATGGCAGGGTTCTCCGCCCTCCTGTTCATTGACTTCTTTTGTTATGATGAATTCTGGGGGGACGTATGTAGTGGGTGCTATGGACATAATTCACCATTAGATTGTTTTGATGTATTGATGGGGCACTGTCACTTTAATGAGGTTGGTTGGGGGTTGGGCTTAGAGAAGACGCGCTGGTGGAATGTCATTCATAAAATGTTTTTGGTGACGCGGAGCTGTCAGAGTTTAGCACGGCATAGATCTGACAGCTGTCACTTGTGCTAAGAAGATAATAAATGACACACTACTTACTTGGTGTGGTTGCAAGATAGAAATTGTGCGTCTCTCCTTTCCGACGATTTCTACAACACTACAGAAGGTTAACCTTTCACTACCACACTATAGAAGGTTCACCTTTCACTACCAAACTACAGAAGGTTAACCCTTTCACTACCACACTACAGAAGGTTAACCTTTCACTACCACACTACAGAAGGTTAACCTTTCACTACCACACTGTAGAAGGTTAACCTTTCACTACCACACTACAGAAGGTTAACCTTTCACTACCACACTACAGAAGTTTAACCTTTCACTACCACACTACAGAAGGTTAACCTTTCACTACCACACTACAGAAGGTTAACCTTTCACTACCACACTACAGAAGGTTAACCTTTCACTACCACACTACAGAAGGTTAACCTTTCACTACCACACTACATAAGGTTAACCTTTCACTACCACACTACAGAAGGTTAACCTTTCACTACCACCCTACAGAAGGTTAACCCTTTACTACCACACTACAGAAGGTTAACCCTTTACTATCACACTACAGACGGTTAACCTTTCACTATCACACTACAGAAGGTTAACCCTTTACTATCACACTACAGAAGGTTAACCTTTCACTATCACACTACAGAAGGTTAACCCTTTACTATCACACTACAGACGGTTAACCGTTCACTACCACACTACAGAAGGGTAACCTTTCACTACCACACTACAGAAGGTTTACTTTTCACTACCACACTACAGAAGGTTAACCCTTTACTATCACACTACAGACGGTTAACCTTTCACTACCACACTACAGAAGGTTAACCTTTACTATCACACTACAGAAGGTTTAGCCTTTCACTACCACACTACAGAAGGTTAACCCTTTACTATCACACTACAGACGGTTAACCTTTCACTACCACACTACAGAAGGTTAACCTTTACTACCACACTACAGAAGGTTAACCCTTTCACTACCACACTACAGAAGGTTAACCTTTACTACCACACTACAGAAGGTTAACCCTTTCACTACCACACTACAGAAGGTTAACCTTTACTACCACACTACAGAAGGTTAACCTTTACTATCACCCTACAGACGGTTTAGCCTTTCACTACCACACTACAGAAGGTTAACCCTTTCACTACCACACTACAGAAGGTTACCCTTTCACTACCACAATACAGACAGTTAACCCTTTCACTACCACACTACAGAAGGTTACCCTTTCACTACCACACTACAGACAGTTAGCCCTTTCATTACCACACTACAGAAGGTTAACCTTTCACTACCACACTACAGAAGGTTAACCTTTCACTACCACACTACAGAAGGTTTAACCTTTCACTACCACACTACAGAAGGTTAACCCTTTCACTACCACCCTTACAGAAGGTTAATCCTTTCACTACCACATTACAGAAGGTTAACATTTTCACTACCACACTACAAAGGGTTAACGCGTTCACTACCACACTGCAAAGGGTTAACGCTTTCAGTACCACATTACAGAAGGTTAACACTTTCACTACCACACTACAAAGGGTTAACGCGTTCACTACCACACTGCAAAGGGTTAACGCTTTCAGTACCACACTGCATAAGGTTAACCCTTTCACAACTACACTACAAAGGGTTAACGCTTTCACTACCACACTGCAAAGGGTTAACTACCACCATGCAACGGGTTAACGCTTTCAGTACAATACTACATGTGGTTAACCCTAAAATAAAACTCTTGACTTGACTTGACCCTTGCAGTGTAAACATAGCCTATGAGGCTTCCTCTGACACGGTGTCTGACTAGTGGCAGACAGACAGACAGACAGACAGACAGACAGACAGACAGACAGACAGACAGACAGACAGACAGACAGACAGACAGACAGACAGACAGACAGACAGACAGACAGACAGACAGACAGACAGACAGACAGACAGACAGACAGACAGACAGACAGACAGACAGACAGACAGACAGACAGACAGACACGTCACAGTATTAAAGGTCATCGCTGCTTCAGAATGAGAGTCACGTTCACTCCAACCACCACATGCAATTTCATGGAATAAGAAGCGTCATTTAATGGTCGACTGTAAACAGGCCTCGCCATTATGCACCGCAGTGTGACAACCGTTTAGATTAAACCAGGACGCCATGAAATTAACATCTGGCGAAGTGGCCATTTAACCCTTTCACTGCCGCTGCACTATAGAAGGTTAACCCTTTCACTACCACCCTATGGAAGGTTAAGTTAATTATATTGTTATATTGTTTACACTGCCTATTATTACTTTTCTACTGTACTATAATTGTATTACCTGTACTACTATTACCATGTACCTGTACTTCTGTAGTGTGGTAGTGAAAGGTTAACTATGCATCTGTGCTCAATTCGGATTTATGAATGAATGATAATTGCATTTATATGTGCGCTTTTCTAGACACGCTAAAGCCCTTTACAATGTAGGGTGAAAATTGCCTACCTTGGGCTATGCAGGCTCAATGGCTGCCATTACCATACACTGGCACCAGGCACACATCACACTACACACTGACTACCATACACTGGCACCAGGCACACATCACACTACACAATGACTACCATACACTGGCACCAGGCACACATCACATTACACACTGACTACCATACACTGGCACCAGACACACATCACACTACACACTGACTACCATACACTGGCACCCGGCACACATCACACTACACACTGACTACCATACACTGGCACCAGACACACATCACACTACACACTGACTACCATACACTGGCACCAGGCACACATCACACTACACACTGACTACCATACACTGGCACCAGGCACACATCACACTACACACTGACTACCATACACTGGCACCAGGCACACATCACACTACACACTGACTACCATACACTGGCACCAGACACACATCACACTACACACTGACTACCATACACTGGCACCAGGCACACATCACACTACACACTGACTACCATACACTGGCACCAGACACACATCACACTACACAATGACTACCATACACTGGCACCATGCACACATCACACTACACACTGACTACCATACACTGGCACCAGACACACATCACACTACACACTGACTACCATACACTGGCACCAGGCACACATCACACTACACACTGACTACCATACACTGGCACTAGGCACACATCACACTACACACTGACTACCATACACTGGCACCAGGCACACATCACACTACACACTGACTACCATACACTGGCACCAGACACAGATCACACTACACACTGACTACCATACACTGGCACCAGGCACACATCACACTACACACTGACTACCATACACTGGCACCAGGCACACATCACACTACACACTGACTACCATACACTGGCACCAGGCACACATCACACTACACACTGACTACCATACACTGGCACCAGGCACACATCACACTACACACTGACTACCATACACAGGCACCAGACACACATCACACTACACAATGACTACCATACACTGGCACCAGGCACACATCACACTACACACTGACTACCATACACTGGCACCAGGCACACATCACACTACACACTGACTACCATACACTGGCACCAGACACACATCACACTACACAATGACTACCATACACTGGCACCAGGCACACATCACACTACACACTGACTACCATACACTGGCACCAGGCACACATCACACTACACACTGACTACCATACACTGGTACCAGGCCAGTGGCGGTTGGAATGCCCCACGGGCCCGAGGCGAGATTGACAGCTCGGGCCCCCCCCCCCCCCCCCGATATTTATTGTATTATTAATTTTTTTTTTTTTTTTTTCCAACATGAAACAAAACATATCACAATACAATAATAATACGTCAAATGTATATACTCTCTTTTCTGGACTCTTTTCGTATCACAAACAGTACTGTATTTGCAAATCTGGTATGTCATGTATAGATGTAGCACTACTGTCTATCTGTATGTCATTATGTTATAATGAATTGAAAATGGGGGACCCTGATGTAAACAAGACGAAAGTGTTTCTCTGGTCTGCATCCCCTTAACAATTGTATGTATTGAGCTGTACTGTATTGTACCCATTCTGCAATCTGTTAAATAAAGTTTTCATTCATTCACCATGACATGTTTAGGTATTTGGCCAGATCCAGCTTGTCTGTGATGAGAGTGTTTTCTGTCTTTATGATTGACTATCATCATTAGATATTTCAGTTTCGTTATTACAGTAGCTGGCTAACAGTACTAACTGGCTAACAGTACTAACTGGCTAACAGTACGTTAGTTGACTAATACCAGAGTCAGAATTGGGTAATAGGCAGACTACTGGCAGTGATGCGACCTATGTTACCACATAACTTTTGTCATCTCTGGTACTATGCAGTGCACTATGCAAAACGGCAAAGAGATAGGTAATGTTCGTTAAGTGCCAAATTACCATCATCATGATACACCCTGCCTCACATAATTCACAAAGTGTTCACGTGCGCCACCCATGTGGTAACCTAGAAATACCATAGATTGTGGCTAGGTGGTAACGTATATGTTTTCTATGATCACTATGAATTGAAAATGGGGGACCCTGATGTAAACAAGACAAAAGTCTTTCTCTGGTCTGCATCCCCTTAACAATTGTGTGTATTGAGCCGTACTGTATTGTACCCATTCTGCAATCTGTTAAATAAAGTTTTCATTCATTCACATTACGTTAGTTAGCATCCAAGCTACCGTGATAACGTTAGTAGTTAGCTTACCTGCAATAATGTTGTCATCGTCCTGGACAGATAAGACTTGTTAAATCATAATATATCCACACTTTGTGCTGGTCCTCGGTAAATGTCCCCTTTAGCTGCTCGGCGTCGTCGGATTTTAATACACCATGGTAGCGGTGGTGATGTTTCAGGTGACTTATTATGTTGGACATAGCTTGTTGCCCAGCAACATTAGCAAGCGATATTTTTCTCTGATGTCGCGTTCACGTTACGTGGGAAGAAGCGGAAGAACCAGAGGACATCTCGTTGCTACAACTAGGAAGCCTTCACGCATTGACTCGATCAAAACGCCCACATCCATACTTCCGCAATTCGTGACGCGAAGTGGGAGATATCGGGGTCTATAAAAAATGAAATCCCATATGTCCTAGTAGGAATTACAACTAGGAGGCTGACGTGAATGGTTTTTCCCAGTCGGAAGCTGGTTCTTCCGATTCTTCCCACGTAACGTGAACGCGACATCAGAGAAAAATATCGCTTCCCACCTCCGCGCTGCTTGTGAGACTTACGTGGCTACGTCACAGCCAAGGAAAGGGAGCGCTGGATTTGTGCAAAACGCCCTGTTCCTAAACCACACGCTATCAGTCGTACTCGTACCACAGTACTGGCAAAACGGGAGGAGCCTAGAATCAAAACAAACGCACCAGTCCTAGTTGCCGTTACCAGTTACCGTTCGATCCAGTCCCACACGCGAACGGCAACTCCATTCAGTCCCTGGCCTGGGCCCGGGCCCCCCTCCCGCCAGACGGTGGGCGGGCCCTAAGGCAGCTGCCTCTGCAGCCGCGCCTATAGCTCCGCCCCTGTACCAGGCACACATCACACTACACACTGACTACCATACACTGGTACCAGGCACTCATCACACTACACACTGACTACCATACACTGGCACCAGGCACAGCACACTACACACTGACTACCATACACTGGCACCAGGCACACATCACACTACACACTGACTACCATACACTGGTACCAGGCACACATCACACTACACACTGACTACCATACACTGGCACCAGGCACAGCACACTACACACTGACTACCATACACTGGCACCAGGCACACATCACACTACACACTGACTACCATACACTGGCACCAGGCACACATCACACTACACACTGAGTGGCAGGCTCAGGAGACAGGGATTGATATCAGCCAATTAAGGGTGGGGATGGATGATCAGGTGGCCTTGATGTCAGAGACCTGATCGGGACTTTGGTCTTATCCGAAGGACGGACATCATTATTATTATTATTATTGTTGCCCAGATCTGATTATCTTTGTTTGGCTGTTCACACACTTGTTTTAACCCTTTCACTGCCGCACTACCAAACGGTTTACCCTTTCACCGCGACAATACACAGAAGGTTAACCCTTTCACTGCCACACAACAGCAACGGTTAACGACCGTCGCTTGTGTGATAGTAAAGGGTTAACCTTCTGTCATGTTGCAGTGAACGGGTTAACGTGGCCAATAATCAGATTCCAGTGTGAACTGGTCACGCCCCCTGAACTGACCAGCATGCACACAATGAACAGTAAAGAATAGGGGCCTGGAGAAATAGAGAAATTGTGACAAAAGTCAATCTAGAGTAGAGTGATGGAAATGTCGCCAAATCAGAATTGAAAAGATCAGTTTCCATGTGATTCAAACTGTCGTGACTAGGGATGCTCGATATTGGCTTTTTTACCGATACCGATATACCGATATTGTCCAACACTTAATTTCCGATACCGATATCAACCGATATCAACCGATACCGATATATGCAGGGTTTCCCCCCCCCCCCCCCAATTATTTTTATAATTTCAGGTAATTAACATTACATATCTCTTGTTGTGGACTTAACACAACATTATGCATACTTTTTACAATAAATAAAATCAGAATTTGTTCTTACTTGCTTGCCTGGGTAAATAAAGGTTATAGAAATGTAAAAAATAAAATAAAATAAATTAAAAAGAAAAATTTAAACCGATACCGATATTTTCCGATATCACATTTTAATACCGATATCGGCCGATAATATCGGTAGGCCGATAATATCGGACATCCCTAGTTATGACGTTTCTTTGATCTGAAGCTCTCTGGTTGCAGACGCTCTCTGTGATTGCAGAAGCTCTCTGGTTGCAGAAGCTCTCTCTGATTGCAGAGCATCTCTGATTGCAGAAGCTCTCTCTGATTGCAGAGCATCTCTGATTGCAGAAGCTCTCTCTGATTGCAGAGCATCTCTGATTGCAGAAGCTCTCTCTGATTGCAGAGCATCTCTGATTGCAGAAGCTCTCTCTGATTGCAGAGCATCTCTGATTGCAGAAGCTCTCTCTGATTGCAGAGCATCTCTGATTGCAGAAGCTCTCTCTGATTGCAGAAGCTCTCTCTGATTGCAGAAGCTCTCTCTGATTGCAGAGCATCTCTGATTGCAGAAGCTCTCTCTGATTGCAGAAGCTCTCTGGTTGCAGAAGCTCTCTCTGATTGCAGAAGCTCTCTGGTTGCAGAAGCTCTCTCTGATTGCAGAAGCTCTCTGGTTGCAGAAGCTCTCTCTGATTGCAGAGCATCTCTGATTGCAGAAGCTCTCTCTGATTGCAGAAGCTCTCTGGTTGCAGAAGCTCTCTCTGATTGCAGAAGCTCTCTCTGATTGCAGAAGCTCTCTGGTTGCAGAAGCTCTCTCTGATTGCAGAAGCTCTCTGGTTGCAGAAGCTCTCTCTGATTGCAGAGCATCTCTGATTGCAGAAGCTATCTGATTGCAGACGCTCTGCTCTCTCTGACTGCAGAGGCACAGGAGAGACACGCTGCTAGGTGAACACTGCTTTATCACAGACCTCCCCTCAGGACATCAAATCCACTTTAGTTTGTATTACTTTATTTATTTATTACTCCGATTTTCTCCCTTTCCCTCCTCGCCTCTGGTCAGTCCCACTCAGTCTGACCCCGACTGTGGCTATCTGTCCTGTCCACTCTCATCACGGTGCTGCTAGAGAATCGCAAGGTGAAAGTGACATTATCCCCCCACCCCCCTCTCTCTCTATTTCGCTCCCACTCTCTCTCTCTCTCTCTCTCTCTCTCTCTCTCTCTCTCTCTCTCCATCTCTCTCTCTCTCTCTATTTATCTCCCACTCTCCTCTCTCTCCCCCTCTCTCTCTCTCTCTCTCTCTCTCTCTCCATCTCTCTCTCTCTCTCTATTTATCTCCCACTCTCCTCTCTCTCCCCCCCTCTCTCTCTTTCTCTCTCCCTCTGAATCTCTTCAACTCTTCACCTTTCATTATCTCATCTCTCCCTCCTCTCTAGAGTCTCTCTTTTTGGCATTGCGTCTGATTAAATATCCTACTCTGGCTCTTCCCTCCTACTTCCTCCACCTCCCTCCTCCTGCTTCCACCTCCCTCCACCTCCCTCCTCCATCCTCTCTCATCCCCCCCCCCACCTCCCTCCTCCTCCTCCTTCCACTCATAGGCTTATCACATGTTTGCACCTTAACCATTTCACCTATGTGCTGTTGTAGATGCTGTATTTTACCAAAGACACGCCACACAGATGAAGCTAAACATTGTTTTTAATGTATGGAAACAGCAACATCATCTGTAATGTATATAATAAACATTATAGAAACAGGAGATGGACTTTTTATGCAAAAATAGAACGCTATCAGATGGCATTGCCTTTGTAAACACGGGTCCCAAGGTCCTGGTCCAGAAGAAGGTACTGGGTTTTAAAGTCATTAAGTCGTCAATAACTCTTTAGTAACATTTTGTGAATGATCTATTAACTATTTATATGGCATAGTTTTAAATTATTAACACATATATTAACACTTTCAGCGCCAGATGGCGCTGTTTACTGTTACTGTTGAAAGGCCAGCGCCTTTTAACATGGGGATACGTGGCTGTGTTTGCAGGCCTAAAGCTATATTATATATTATAGCTATGGATCTAATAATATAGTCGATTGTCATTGAGTTTCTTCTGGTCAAGATGCAAAAAACAAATAATTCTTTCATCATTACATTCCCGTTTTATACCGTGGTGAATATGAGTATAGTTTTAGAGTAATTCTGTGTAATCCCAGGAAACGCAGCTAAGCAGCGTTTACTGCATTTCACTAGAAACCGTGCCATTCCTCGCTTGGATCAACAATCAATCTGAAATCAACGCTATATTATCGGTATTATGTTTCATCATCAATGCATGAAAGAGGGGGGGGGGGGGGGGGGGCGCCCCTCCGTGCTTTGATCGCAACCAACGGAACACGCCACACACACACACACACCACACACACACGCTCCCGATCGCATGAAGGCATTTTCGGATCAATGCGATATTGTTTCAAGTTTCTTTAATAGTTGTCATACAGAAGTACAGAATACTTTTATACAAAATGCTTCTTACTGTTACGCTCCAGAGACTGTGCTAGACAAGATAAGTATGAAATAAAATAGTATAGCATGTAAAATAGAAGTAAAAATAGAGGTCACAGTGTTCAGTATAGACATATGTACAATGTTCGATGCAGAATAGACGTAACTGAGTTACCATATAATATACAATACTATGCAATGTACTAATATACAATACTATATAGTGCAAAGCAGAAATGGGATGAGGTACAATTTAGGTACAATTTACAGTAAGGTGTACAAGTTGTAGTGCAAATCCTTTACCAATAAATATAAAGTGTGTTTAGGTGTTCTAAAGTGTGGAGAGTGGGTGCTGCAGTGTGTTGTTTGTTTAAAGTGAGTGTGTGCGTGTGGGTGTGTGTGCTGTGTGCATTTGATGGTTGTTGTATAGTGTTTATTGTTCGTTGA
>NW_028169770.1:15000-19084 GCF_963971535.1 Notolepis coatsorum | reverse complement strand
GCGGGGGGGAGAGAGAGACAGAGAGGGAGAGAGAGAAAGAGAGTGGAGGGGGAGAGAGAGACAGAGAGGGGGAGAGGGGAGAAAGAGGGGGGGAGAGGGAGACAGAGAGCGGGGGGGGAGAGAGAGACAGAGAGGGGAGAGAGAGAGACAGAGGGGGAGAGGGAGAAAGAGAGTGGAGGGGGAGAGAGAGAAAGGGGAGAGAGAGACAAAGAGAAGGAGAGAGAGAAGGTGGAGAGGGGAGACAGAGAACAAGGGGAGAGAGAGACAGAGAGGGGAGAGAGAAAGAGAGTGGAGGGGAGAGAGAGAGAGGGGGAGAGAGAGACAGAGAGGGGAGAGGGAGAAAGAGAGGGGGGGGGAGAGGGAGACAGAGAAGGGAGAGAGAGAAAGAGAGTGGAGAGGGGGGGAGAGGGAGACAGAGAGCGAGGGGAGAGAGAGACAGAGAGGGGAAAGGGGAGAAAGAGAGGGGAGGGGGGGAGAGAGACAGAGAGGGGAGAGGGACACAGAGGGGGGAGAGGGGAGACAGAGAGCGAGGGGAGAGAGAGACAGAGAGGGGAGAGGGACAACAGAGGGGGGAGAGAGACAGAGAGAGGGGAGAGAGAGCGAGGGGGAGAGAGACAGAGAGGGGAGAGGACACAGGAGGGGGGAGAGGGAGACAGAGAGAGGAGGGGGAGAGAGAGGGAGCCAGAGAGAGAGGGGAGGGGGGAGAGAGAGTCCCAGCTGCAGGTAGTGACTGCTGTGAGACGGAGGCCCCGGCCTCCAGATGAGCACCAGCAGCACCTGCAGCACCTGCAGATAGAATCAGCACATTTTCTCTTTCTTTCTCAGGCGCTCAGGTTTCATGCTTCTGACGAAATACTGACGTAGCTCTTTCTCCCCCGGTGTGGAGAGGAGAGAGAGAGAGAGAGAGAGAGAGAGAGAGAGAGAGAGAGAGAGAGAGAGAGAGAGAGAGAGAGAGAGAGAGAGAGAGAGAGAGAGACAGAGACAGACAGACAGACAGACAGACAGACAGACAGACAGACAGACAGACAGACAGACAGACAGACAGACAGACAGACAGACAGACAGACAGACAGACAGACAGATGGAATAATATTGCTGTAATTGTTTGTTCTTGTCAGCGCAATAGACGCAAATGACACATTTTCATTCTTTAAGTTCTTGGAGGAGGGGTAGTGGCTGAAAGGACTGATGAGTCAGGTAACTGATGTGTCTGAGAGGACTGATGATCCAGGTAACTGATGTGTCTGAGAGGACTGATGGTCCAGGTAACTGATGTGTCTGAGAGGACTGATGGTCCAGGTAACTGCTGTGTCTGAGAGGACTGATGATCCAGGTAACTGCTGTGTCTGAGAGGACTGATGATCCAGGTAACTGCTGTGTCTGAGAGGACTGATGATCCAGGTAACTGATGTGTCTGAGAGGACTGATGATCCAGGTAACTGCTGTGTCTGAGAGGACTGATGGGTCCAGGTAACTGCTGTGTCTGAGAGGACTGATGATCCAGGTAACTGCTGTGTCTGAGAGGACTGATGATGATCCAGGTAACTGATGTGTCTGAGAGGACTGATGGTCCAGGTAACTGATGTGTCTGAGAGGAGACTGATGATCCAGGTAACTGCTGTGTCTGAGAGGACTGATGGTCCAGGTAACTGATGTGTCTGAGAGGACTGATGGTCCAGGTAACTGCTGTGTCTGAGAGGACTGATGATCCAGGTAACTGCTGTGTCTGAGAGGACTGATGGTGATCCAGTAGGGGTGTAACGGTACACAAAAACCAAGGTTCGGTACGGGTTTTCTGGTACAGTGGGGGGGGGGGGGGGAGTTTGGCTTTCCATGTTCCACTCAGGGGGTGATGTAGTGTGTGCAGTAGCTAATTGTGCTTGTAGGGCCGTCAACGAATATTCTATATTGAAATGAATAATCGACTTGTACATTTATTTTTATAATGATAATAATTATATTAGATTGCGAGAAAACAACAGCCCCCCGGTGGGCGGTCGTTAGTGGTTAACATACCGCTGTATTTCGTTCGGTACGCAGCCGTTCGGTACGGTACGGTACACACACTGAAACGGTTCGGTATGGATACGTGTACCTTTTTTACGAGCCAGGTACCACCTGTGGCCAGGGGGGGCCACTCTGTCTGCGGTGTCCTCCAGTTTGACAAAACGCTGACATAACGCATTCAGCCTCTTAGCCGACCCTGAAGACGGCTCATCCCTGGTAGGAAAACGTAGCGTTTGAGAGGTCCGTCAGCCCTCTTAGAGACGATGTGATGATGTATTCCTGTACAAGCTCACTCTAGCCGACACAGAGAGCCGGTTTTTAAGGGAGAAAAATGTTTGTTAAGCTCCAGAGTTCAACGTCACTTTTGGATCAGAGAGAGGGAGTTGGAATATTCTCATTCTTTCTGTCTGCTGTTGTATTTTATAATTGTGACATCGCTCCCAAATTAGTCCGCACCTAACACCCCGCGCCCCCCCCCCCCCCCCCCCAGGTGGAGCAGCAAATTATGTGAAAAATATTTTTCAGACACATTAAAGGTATTCAATTTAAGATTACTCTTCATAAATGTTTTATCTATAGCACCTTTAAAGGAACACGCCACCATTTTGGGAAATTAGCTTACCATCTTCTCCAGAGAGAGAGACAAGAAGATAGATACCACATACCAGTTTCCTCTCTGTGCGTTCATTCAGTAGAAAGCTATCTGGCTGCACGTTAGCCTAGCTTAGCACAATGAATGGAAGCGGACATGGCCGGTTAGCCTAGGCATTGTCCAACTAACACCTCTCCCAAAGGCTAAGCGGCCATGTCCGCTTCCATTCATTGTGCTAAGCTAGGCTAACGTGCAGCCAGATAGCTTTCTACTGAATGAACGCACCGAGAGGAAACTGGTATCTATCTTCTCGTCTCTCTCTGGAGAAGACGGTAAGCTAATTTCCCCAAATGTCGGTGTGTTCCTTTAACACAGTAATTACAATAACATAAAGGGAATTCTCTCAAAGTAGATTCAAAAGGAGTGATTTTAAGAGAAGATACCGGCGTTGCTGGCTGGGCCCTCCTCGGGCAGGTCATTCCAGAGTCTATTATCCCCAGTACAGTCTGCTCTCTATTGTCCTGGACCCGGGCTGGGGTAGTATGGGTGTGTGCTCAGCTGTCCACACTGTGATTGTTATACGCGCTCTGACTGAAAGCCACTAGGGAGACGCAGGGGAAACCAGCTCACAGGTCAGTCAGTATTTATAATCACCAGGGTTCACAAAAGCCTCTCGACGTGGGCGTACTTGACTCAGAATCTGCTTCAGAATAAGGTCATAAAGAAAGGACGAGCAAGTCCCGCTGACTGACATGACACTACTAAGGGCTGTCCCCGAAGCTTGTTTTTGGGATTCGAACTTCGTCAGGGTTTTTCGAACGAACGTTCGAACCTTCGTTTATATTAAAAACAAATATTCAAAAAAAAATCTATATTTCTTTTATACTTTAAATTTTTTTTCTTTTTAATAAAGATCCTCAAACTAAATCTCTCAATTTGAATAAAGTGATTAATCTGATTAAATGAGTTTTTTTTTTTAATTAAATCAACTTTCCAGCCCCAGGCCCAGCCCAGGGAGAAGCCCCAGCCCAACTAAATCAATTAAATCAACTTTCTTTAATGAATATAAGTTATAACTCATAAGTTTATTTTAATACTATAATATTAGTGTAGCCTAATCTTTATCTGCAACTGTGAAGAAAAACCAGAATGAATAAAAAAAAAATCCTTTTAAATAAAACGTTTTATTTTTTAAATTTGTATTAAAAATAAAAGATTCAAATGTTGATTTAGAATTCGAATGCCAACGTAACGAACGAAGGTTCGAAGGTTCAAACGTTCGAACGTTTGGGCTCAGCCCTACATGACACACTGTCATGTTGTTGTTGTTATAAAGTCTTAACTCATTCACGGCCAATCACATAATATTACGCGTTTGCTCGCCGCCAACCGTTGGGTGCCAAAAACGTAATATTACGTTTTTAGATCGTTTTTTTCTTTTATTCGATTTTAATATCAATATTACACTCACGGACCTATTATGTT
>NW_028169770.1:0-10000 GCF_963971535.1 Notolepis coatsorum | reverse complement strand
GTAAAGACCTGGTTACATTAGAGATTAGACAATAAGGTGTGTGAGTCTGCGGCTGCTGCCGTATTTGTCCATCAACTCGAGTCTACGGGACAAGAGCAGTACAACAATTTCAGGAAGAGTGCTTGAATCAAATGACAGACTTCTGACAGCACCGATCAAGCGAAATAACTTACTGTTGTTCCATGAGAAGAAAACACAGAGGAAGACAGCAAATAAGATGAGAATGCAGCACTTCAAAAAGACACTTGAAAGACACTTTTATCACTGACTTAAAAGGCCCATACATCTCCATAAATGTTCAGGGGGGAGGGAATAAGTGCTTACCCTACAGACCCCAAGAAGTGCTGTATATTCCGTATTGTTTAATATAAATGCATTTTTTATTCCAATCCCGATTTGTATTTGAGATTCCCAAATCCCATCGGACTTGACTTCTTCGTGTCCCTCAGTGAGTGTAATACCAGCATTCAACTGTATGCGCCACAGCGGTTTCTATCCTCATCATCATCATCACCACCCACGCTATGCATAAAATATATAGGTCCGCGGAGAGCCACGCTGAGTGAGGAGGCTGTGCAAACTGCAATGGAATATGGGGCATCTCTCTCTCTTTACCTAATATTTTGATTCTATCCTGACATTTTCAGTTGGAAGGGCAGTCTATATGCGTAACGGAATATATATATATATTTACTTTTTTTATGAGGCTCAAAAAGGCAGGTGCTCAAGCCTATGTGTGCACGTGCCTGGTGTGCCTGGTGCCAGTGTATGGCAGCCATTGAGCCTGCATAGCCCAAGGTTGGGTGCTACCAGTGGTAGTGAAGGAGGCTATTTCCACCTTGTGGGGAGCGCTTTGAGTGTCTAGAAAAGCGCTATATAAATGTAATTAATTAATTAAAGGGCAAGAAGACATTTCTTCTTAACTCTACTTCTTAGGATTTAAGAACGCAGAAAAGCTGTCATAGATAGCCCAGATTGGCGTGCACCTGTGTTCTTAACTCATTGACTGCCATGCATTAGCCTCATCCTATAGCAGCTACCACCATCGCTGTAAACGGTGGAAGTCGATCACCTTGTTTGCAGGGCTATAACTATTTAAATATTATAGCTATATATGCAATACTATGACCCATTTGACATTGAGTATCTATCGTTCAAGATTTGAAAAAGGAATATTTTTTCCATTGATACATTCTTGTTTTATACCGTGGTGAATATAAGTATGTTTTTAGAGTGGTCTGGGGTAATTCCTGGAAGGCTAGTAATAGCCTGCAACGCATATTATACTTAACCTGTTAAGCCTTAAGGTTCTTTATCATAAATCGATCAATAGAGACCGTATTAGATCCCCAATTATCATATCATGGGGTACCATTGGAAAGCCACACTCATTGGCTACAACCCTGTGCAAAGACTTTCGAGATCGCCAAATGATTGACGGAGCTAGAGCCCCGGGAGTCGGGGGTGGTAATGTGTACTTTAGCGTATTTTGGGGCACGCCTCACATATCGGCATGTAACTCGAGAACCGCTGAATGGATTTTGTCACCTGAAAGGGCAATCGACAGGCAACAAATATGGCTTTAATAATTCTATCTATATATTGTATTAAAAGAAATGCACACCCGAGCCACTAGAGGTCGGCAAAGAATCGTCCACATGTGGGCCCTTGGATGTTAAGAGGTCAATGTTTTTAAATTTATTTTTGTAGCCAAGAGTAAAGACCATAACCCTATCAAAAACAGTAGTCAAAGTGTATATTTTCATTTTTATCAATGTTTTATACGATTTATCGGAAATACAAATTTATCGGAAAATGCTAATTATCGTAAAAAGTTACCCCCCCCCTTTCATGCATGCATGATGGAACATAATATATATATCATATGCATAAAATTTTTTTATTGTAGCGTGTATAGGGACGAAATGCCAATAATCTGTAGACCGTTTTTCGCCTAAAGGTACATGCCTAAGTAAATGGAAGATTGCTCCACTTCTGCAAGGTCAGTTTGCCTGAGTAAAATTCCATATTTTGCCATGTTTTTAGCAATAACATGTGATATAAATCAGGGTATGAATGCGATATCAACAAACCCTTCTGTAAATACCTTCAGAACAAAGATATGAATAGAACTGGAAGGTTTGGTGTATGTGAGTGCTACTGAAGTGGAGATTTCTGGCTCAGAGTATGAGGAAAAACTCATTAAAACTCATTTTTGGGGTGGTCAGGTGGCGTAGCGGAGACTAACATTGGGATGGGAGAAAATCGGAGGAAAAAGGAGGGGGAAAAAGATACAAAAAAAATCATTTTTGGGAAAACGCATTCAAAGTTCTGTATTGTAAAATGCCATACTTTTTTTTTTAAACAGATATTTACAAACACAATACCTAATCAAACCATTAGTAATAGACAACACATGCCTGATAACTGAATAATAATAATAATAATAATAATAATAATAATAATAATAATAATAATAATAATAATAATAATAATAATAATAATAATAATAATAATAATAATAATAATAATAATAATAATAATGATGTTATTGAACTGAACAGAACTACACACAGGCTACAAACAGTGTAATACAGTGTAGTACCCCCTAATAGGCAAAAAGTATTTGAATAGATATCACTATGAAACTTTCCCCGTTTGTTATGTACATATAAACTAAGAACAAATATATTGCAAGTTTTCTGAATTTTATGTTTATATATGCAAATGAGGCACTTCTCCATTAAATATGTGCACATTATGGATGCAATAAGGCAAAATGAAGTAAAATAAACAACTAAATGTGTGTTATTGACGTTTTATTGTCACTAGTTTCATAGAAGACATGTTTAGGAAGCAAAATATAACAAAATCTCAAAATCAACAAAAAAAAGGATATTTGCCTATTCACCTGGGGTGTCTCGCCTTAAAAGGGCCAAGTCTGCACCCTAGGCCTATAAACACTACATGGCATATCTACTGCTGCTGGACGATATCGCTGATCGTGCGCCGAGGAGGGAGCGCCAGTACCGCAACCATGTGGACCTATTCGCAGAGAGCGATGAGTACCTAGTAGTAGGACGCTTCAGGCTACCAAGACCTGTCCTAATGGAGCTGTGCAGTACCCTGGAGCCGGCACCGAGGAGCCGGGCCAGACGCTCAAACCCTGTGCCACCACACGTCCAGGTACTGTCCACCTTGGGCAGGTGTGCATCAAGGCACCCTCCCCAGATGCATATCCATTAGGGAGGTGCATGAATGACCAAAATCATTTTCGAATAGTCTACTGTTCTTAAGACCGAATATTCGAAAATTCTAGTTCAATTCAGTTATTCTTTTTAATAGAATGGATCATTCAAATCAAAGGGCATTGCACATAAATAGGCACTTGTCGTGGAATAATAGATTATGTGAGCAGCAGGTAACAATTTCTGAGTCCAAAGTTGAATAAAAATGAGATAGCTTTATTCCTCATATGGCCATACAAGGAAAATGCTCAGTTCACAATCAGAACACGTTGTAAGTTAACACAAAATGTCTGACCGAGAAGTGAGAACGAACACTGGTCAGACATACAATTAAATACATGAAAATGACGTAGGACAATGGAAAATAACAAGAAAGAACAAGATGGTTGGTTAGAATAATCAATACTACGACTATGTTATGGCTATCCTGGAAAGAAAACAAAGCAGTTCCCACAACCATATGTTATGGCTCTGAAGAAACACACACGTGTGACCCACAGCATATGGCCTCTATGATAGAATAATTATTGTAATACATGTATAATGACATAAACATATTTCCACACACACACTTCAGATAATACTTCAGAACGTTGATCGGCTCAGCTGGCCGACAATAAATAAAAATGACACCATTCACCATCGTAGCCTATAATAATAACAGCATTGCATTGGCCTATCAACCGGCTTTAATAAACAAACAGAAACAGTAGCATGTGCATCTTTTAGATCGATTAGGCTATGAAAATTAGGCTTCCTCTAAATATAAAAATGTATTAAATAAGAATGGTTTGCTTCACTTACATTTTTTTTTTATTATATATATAATTTCCGACTCTGACATGAAAATCTAATGTGGAGACTGGCACGACTGTTCATAACTCATCTCTAATATCCATATCTCAACAGAAAGCAACACCACTCCATCAACATTCAAATCATGTGCGACGCCAGGGCGGCTAAGTGGCGCAGTGGGCAAGGCGCTCGCCACTAACGCAGGAGACGCTGGGTTCGAGCCCAGCTCTCTGCATTGCTACCGGCTTGGCTGGTCGTTCATACTAATACAATTGGCAGTGTTAGGGGGTGGGAAAGCCGGTGGGTGGGGATCGGACGTTGTGGACAGCGACTCCTACAGGTCGGTTGGTGCGCCTGTACAGCAGAATCAGGAAGTATCGGGGGCAGCGTGAGCCTCCCACGCGTTACTCCTGCGCCACTGAGAGATCACGCTGTTCAGGTGAAAAGATGCGACGGCTGCCTCCTCGGGTACCGGAGGGGACACGCGATGCAAGGCTTGGTCCACATTGCAGCCGACCAGTGGGAGGCATGGTCTAGCAACGTTCGAGACAGTGGAGGGAAGAATTGGATAATACGAAATTGGGATGGGAGAAAAATAGAAAAATGGGGAGAAAAAGTAGATAAAAAAAAAATCATGTGCGACGCCCAGAAAGAACCACCTGCTCAACGTGGTCTCCCGCTTCCCAGGAGTGGGACTCTGGGTGGGACGCACATCATGACTCTGTGGGTGTGCACCTCGAGCACAGAGACGCTGAACACGGCAGTTGCCACACCTCAAGACAACCCTGAGCCCGCTGTTCCTCCTCCAGTGGCCAGCATCTCTCTCCTGTTCCTCCTCCAGTGGCCAGCATCTCTCTCCTGTTCCTCCTCCAGTGGCCAGCTTCTCTCTCCTGTTCCTCCTCCAGTGGCCAGCTTCTCTCTCCTGTTCCTCCTCCAATGGCCAGCATCTCTCTCCTGTTCCTCCTCCAGTGGCCAGCATCTCTCTCCTGTTCCTCCTCCAGCTTCTCTCTCCTGTTCCTCCTCCAGTGGCCAGCATCTCTCTCCTGTTCCTCCTCCAGCATCTCTCTCCTGTTCCTCCTCCAGTGGCCAGCATCTCTCTCCTGTTCCTCCTCCAGTGGCCAGCATCTCTCTCCTGTTCCTCCTCCAGTGGCCAGCATCTCTCTCCTGTTCCTCCTCCAGCTTCTCTCTCCTGTTCCTCCTCCAATGGCCAGCATCTCTCTCCTGTTCCTCCTCCAGTGGCCAGCTTCTCTCTCCTGTTCCTCCTCCAGTGGCCAGCTTCTCTCTCCTGTTCCTCCTCCAGTGGCCAGCATCTCTCTCCTGTTCCTCCTCCAGCATCTCTCTCCTGTTCCTCCTCCAGTGGCCAGCATCTCTCTCCTGTTCCTCCTCCAGTGGCCAGCTTCTCTCTCCTGTTCCTCCTCCAGTGGCCAGCTTCTCTCTCCTGTTCCTCCTCCAGTGGCCAGCTTCTCTCTCCTGTTCCTCCTCCAGTGGCCAGCTTCTCTCTCCTGTTCCTCCTCCAGTGGCCAGCTTCTCTCTCCTGTTCCTCCTCCAGTGGCCAGCATCTCTCTCCTGTTCCTCCTCCAGTGGCCAGCTTCTCTCTCCTGTTCCTCCTCCAGTGGCCAGCTTCTCTCTCCTGTTCCTCCTCCAGTGGCCAGCTTCTCTCTCCTGTTCCTCCTCCAGTGGCCAGCTTCTCTCTCCTGTTCCTCCTCCAGTGGCCAGCTTCTCTCTCCTGTTCCTCCTCCAGTGGCCAGCTTCTCTCTCCTGTTCCTCCTCCAGTGGCCAGCATCTCTCTCCTGTTCCTCCTCCAGCATCTCTCTCCTGTTCCTCCTCCAGTGGCCAGCATCTCTCTCCTGTTCCTCCTCCAGCATCTCTCTCCTGTTCCTCCTCCAGTGGCCAGCATCTCTCTCCTGTTCCTCCTCCAGTGGCCAGCATCTCTCTCCTGTTCCTCCTCCAGTGGCCAGCATCTCTCTCCTGTTCCTCCTCCAGCATCTCTCTCCTGTTCCTCCTCCAGTGGCCAGCTTCTCTCTCCTGTTCCTCCTCCAGTGGCCAGCATCTCTCTCCTGTTCCTCCTCCAGTGGCCAGCATCTCTCTCCTGTTCCTCCTCCAGTGGCCAGCATCTCTCTCCTGTTCCTCCTCCAGTGGCCAGCTTCTCTCCCCTGTTCCTCCTCCAGTGGCCAGCATCTCTCTCCTGTTCCTCCTCCAGTGGCCAGCATCTCTCTCTCCTGTTCCTCCTCCAGTGGCCAGCTTCTCTCTCCTGTTCCTCCTCCAGTGGCCAGCTTCTCTCTCCTGTTCCTCCTCCAGTGGCCAGCTTCTCTCTCCTGTTCCTCCTCCAGTGGCCAGCTTCTCTCTCCTGTTCCTCCTCCAGTGGCCAGCTTCTCTCTCCTGTTCCTCCTCCAGTGGCCAGCTTCTCTCTCCTGTTCCTCCTCCAGTGGTCAGCTTCTCTCTCCTGTTCCTCCTCCAGTGGCCAGCTTCTCTCTCCTGTTCCTCCTCCAGTGGCCAGCTTCTCTCTCCTGTTCCTCCTCCAGTGGTCAGCATCTCTCTCCTGTTCCTCCTCCAGCATCTCTCTCCTGTTCCTCCTCCAGTGGTCAGCATCTCTCTCCTGTTCCTCCTCCAGCATCTCTCTCCTGTTCCTCCTCCAGTGGCCAGCTTCTCTCTCCTGTTCCTCCTCCAGTGGCCAGCATCTCTCTCCTGTTCCTCCTCCAGTGGCCAGCATCTCTCTCCTGTTCCTCCTCCAGTGGCCAGCATCTCTCTCCTGTTCCTCCTCCAGTGGCCAGCATCTCTCTCCTGTTCCTCCTCCAGTGGCCAGCTTCTCTCTCCTGTTCCTCCTCCAGTGGCCAGCTTCTCTCTCCTGTTCCTCCTCCAGTGGCCAGCATCTCTCTCCTGTTCCTCCTCCAGTGGCCAGCATCTCTCTCCTGTTCCTCCTCCAGTGGCCAGCATCTCTCTCCTGTTCCTCCTCCAGTGGCCAGCATCTCTCTCCTGTTCCTCCTCCAGTGGCCAGCATCTCTCTCCTATGTTTTTTTGGCCTCTGATTTCACATGAGCCCATTTCTGTTTAACAGTACTGTATTCGCATATCTTGTATGTCACAAATGTAACAGTACTGTATAGTGTAGGGCTGTCCCCGACTAAGGATTTGGATTGTCGACTATGATTGGCCAAAATTTGCCGATAGTCGACTATTAGTCGACTATAAAAAAAATTGAAAAAAAAATCATTCCATTTGGGCTGTGGGGGTGCTTAACACTTTGATCGCCATGGTTAAATTCATAATTTACCATCCCTAGCCAGCTCTATTTGTCTATGGAGAAGTTCCCCTTCTTTGCAGGGCTATAACTTTTTAAATTCTATTGCTAAATTGACATTATTATGGCCCATTCAATGTCCTATATCCATTGTTCAGGGTGTAGCAAGGTTATACTTTTTCATTCACATATTCATACTAAAATATGGTCTAAAGTATAAGTATGTTTTTATCGTTTTCTGCAGCTTTCTCCAGAACTTGATTTATAGCCCCAAATGCATTATATTGATGATCAAATACAGTTTGGTAGCGATCGGTGCCAGACAAAAAAAACGGATGGGCGGGGGGTCGTTTATAATTCTGTGGGCAACGTTATATCATTCACCTAGTGTGGGTCATATGATCATCAGAGCAGTTTATATGGAACACGTTAGAAAATAACGTTGAAACTCATCGTATCTTCCTCGCGCCGTTGGACGATCAGCTTGGAGTAGACAGTTTTCGATTATGGGATGTTGATTTAGATGAACCATTTCCAGGTTGTATAATACTATATACGTCCAAATAACGTTGTTTATTGAGTTAGGGCGAGCGATTGATCATCCTGTGTGTCGAGACGGAGTCCGGCTAACGTTCGCGAGTGCCCGGACAAAATATGGATGAGCACTTCCTGTTTGGCGCGTCACGTCCTGTTGGCCGATCTGCCGATCGGCCACCAGATGGCGCTCTTGAACCGTTAGACAGTTGAGTGGAGCTCACCAGTACATCTCATGTCTCCGGAGGAGAAATATGATTTCGATCACAGATTTTTGAAATATTGATATCAAAGACGAGTTACGGCGTCTTCGGCAGAATGAGCATGGCGAGCAAAGACGAGTTACGGCGTTCCCGGCGATTAAAGTGTTAATGTCTGAAGGAGTCGACTGAAGGCTTCTTGTCCTCTGCAAAAGCATGCAATTGGTCCACTGATGGATACATCTTGATATTTGTCTAGTATAGTGTGTTCATTAGATGGGTGAAATCCTCTTTCAGTGCCTCTGTGCCTGTTTTCTTAGGCAGTTAGCCTCTGGTATGCATGCCATTGGCGTTAGCCACGCTTCTAGGCCTCTTTTCTTTTGGAAAGAATGATACAAATATATATAATATATATTTTTTTTAATTTTTTTTTATTATTTTTTTTCGACTAAGAGGTTGGCAGTCGACTACGGCTCCTTTCGACCGATTAGTCGACTATTCGACTAATAGGGGTCAGCCCTAGTATAGTGTATACCTGTATGTCATGTATTGTCAGGGGTGATGTGGTCTCTCTTACGGGTTCTGGTCAACAGGCAGTGGCGTTTTGTACTAGCTGTAGGCGGGACAGGGAAGACTGGTTGATGCCTATATAGATGGTCTGAGGGAGGGTGTTTTAAAGTCAGGGTGCAGCTCGTGAGAATGCCCGGTCTCCAAAACGTTTTCATTTAGATGACGGAAAGATGAGGGAAGCAGTGGAAGAGGACCGGAGGGATCGGTAAGGGAGAAGGAGGTCAGTCAGGTGGGGGGGGGGCAGGCTATGCAGGGCTTTGAAGGTGAGGAGGAGTAGTCATTTGAAGTTAATGCATTCCTTAATCGGGAGCCAGTGGAGAGAGTGGAGGACAGGAGTGATGTGATCACAGGTAATTTGCATGTCAAACAGGAGGGAGGGAGGGTGTCCTGTCTTGGAACAGCCTGATAATACTTTGCATGTCAGACGGGAGGGAGGGAGGGTGTCCTGTCTTGGAACAGCCTGATAATACTTTGCATGTCAGACGGGAGGGAGGGAGGGTGTCATGTCTTGGAACAGCTGATAATACTTTGCATGTCAGACGGGAGGGAGGGAGGGTGTCCTGTCTCGGAACAGCCTGATAATACTTTGCATGTCAGACGGGAGGGAGGGAGGGTGTCCTGTCTCGGAACAGCCTGATAATACTTTGCATGTCAGACGGGAGGGAGGGAGGGTGTCCTGTCTTGGAACAGCCTGATAATACTTTGCATGTCAGACGGGAGGGAGGGAGGGTGTCCTGTCTCGGAACAGCCTGATAATACTTTGCATGTCAGACGGGAGGGAGGGAGGGTGTCCTGTCTCGGACAGCCTGATAATACTTTGCATGTCAGACGGGAGGGAGGGAGGGTGTCCTGTCTTGGAACAGCCTGATAATACTTTGCATGTCAGACGGGAGGGAGGGAGGGTGTCCTGTCTTGGAACAGCCTGATAATACTTTGCATGTCAGACGGCAGGGAGGGATGGAGGGAGGGTGTCCTGTCTTGGAACAGCCTGATAATACTTTGCATGTCAGACGCAGGGAGGGAGGGTGTCATGTCTTGGAACAGCCTGATAATACTTTGCATGTCAGATGGGAGGGAGGGAGGGAGGGAGGGAGGGAGGGAGGGAGGGAGGGAGGGAGGGAGGGAGGGAGGGTGCCTGTCCTGGGAACAGCCTGAAAAGAAGCACCTGTTAGTTTTCACACTATAGCACAACTCTCTCTCCACTGGATTTAGGCTAGATGAAGTGTGTGTGTGTGTGTGTGTGTGTGTGTGTGTGTGTGTGTGTGTGTGTGTGTGTGTGTGTGTGTGTGTGTGTGTGTGTGTGTGTGTGTGTGTGTGTGTGTGTGTGTGTGTGTGTGTGTCTGTCTGACGGGTGTGTGGCTCAAGGATCGGACTCAACGCCCACGAGAAGTGGCACCAGCGGCAGCGGCGCTAAC
>NW_028169771.1:0-19420 GCF_963971535.1 Notolepis coatsorum | reverse complement strand
TGAGCCAGACGCAGATGGTGCCATCTCGTACCTCCCCCCCCCACAGACAGAGCCAATGTCTCTTCCTAGTTCCCCCCCTCTCTCCTTGTCTCTTTCCATTCTCTCTCCTCCATCCTCCTGCATAATTGCCTCGTATCATTTCTCTTTAAACAGTGCTTGGACTCTTGAACACTCACATGGTGCATGGGAGATGGCCCATTCACTCTAAGCCGGTCCTTTGTCTCTAAATGCCCCTTTTGTTCCCTCCGTAATTACCATTCAGAGACAATGGCGTTTGCTCCCCAACGAGGGAAGAAGGAACAGCTGTATGGGCTGCGGCAAGGCACCGCTCTGCCCTCCTTCCTGATTGCTTTGTGATTCCAAGCAGAAATCATAGTTGTACGCCGCTGCACACTTGTGGTCGTGACTCGTGAGAGCGCTCCTTTTCTTTCATCGCGGCCAGAGGCGGTCATTTAGGTTGTATTGTGATGTCGTAATGTCAGACCTAGTGATGTGTGGCGGCGACGGCTGCTTTCTCTGTCATCCTCGCTGCGTTTGAGCCAGACACTAAGCGGTGTTTCAGTCGGTAGCGCCGGTTCAACCGATGTTTTCTAGTAATCGTAGAATATATTTATTTAAAAAAATATATATATATTTTGGATTACAGAAAATTATCACTAAAGTGCTATCTGTTGCAGCTGCACTGTTCTCCATGAAAATACCATTTCTGAAAATCTGAAAATCATTATTTAATAAAACACAGAAAAGGATCACCAAGTTACTCTGGATAAAAAAAAACCTTTACAGACAACATTGAGACAAAGCTTCCTGACACATCTCCATCCAAACTCTTGGAAGAACTCTTTGAAATCTCATCTGATACCACCTAGAGAGCTAGTTTCAGAGTGTGGTGCTGAGTACCAAGTATCTCATCTCATGGCCCACCAAGTATCTCATGATGCAGCAGTTAAGGTGTTGATACCATTCAGCACCACATACAGTATCTGTGTGAAGCTGGCTTTTCATCCATGACAGCTCTGAAAACAAAATATAGGGCCAATTTGAAAGGTCACGATATTGGTGTTATTTCAATAAATTTAAACATGGCCCATTTCATGACTATTTTGTTGGGGGGGGGGGCCCAAAATATTTTGCTCCGCCAAAGGGGGGCATGACAGAAAAAGTTTGAGAAGCACTGCCATAGGGAATGAGTCTGAGGTCCCCAAGGTGCAATACCGGCCGCATCTCGCTAGACGGCGGTATCGAGCACCCTTTGTAACCTTGTATCTTCGCCTGTGGGACGGCCAAATGTCTCGGGTTTCATTTTTCCTTGTCGACTGAGGTGAATGGTTGTCCCGGTTGTTCCATTGACACGCTTCAAATATCCCCGATCCATATGTTGTGGTGGATTATGCCATGGACCAAATCGACATTGGATGTACCAGATGGTGATCAAACAATTGGAATTTTGGATTACTCCCGATCACCGGTAAGAACGATCCGACGTCAATTTTAGCTTGATCCTGCAATGCTTTTAGACCGGTCGGGCTGATAAGCGTTTAGTGTTCAATACGAATGCCGTTACTGACAATCAAATCATCAGAAACGACCCCCCCTCCCCCCTTTCATGCATTCATGATGGAACATAATACCTATGACATAGATCTGATTTCGGAATAATAGCATGTACAGGCAAGAAATGGCAACATCTAGTGGAATTGGCGTATGAGGCTATAACTCAGCATTTCATGAATTACCCTAGACCGCTCTAAAACCATACTTATATTCACCACGGTATAACACGGGAACGTATGGATGGAAACATTTATAATATTTCACATATTGAACGATAGATAGGTGATGTCAAATGGGCCATAGTATTGTATCCATAGCTATAATATAGAATATAGTTATAGCTCTACAAACAAGGTGACGGACGGATCCCTATCTATCTAGCGGTGGCGTTGACTTGCTACAGAGGGCTGCGTCTAATGGCTGGCACTGAAAGTGTTAAAGGCACAGTCTCCCCAATTATTATTATTGTTATGTTATTATGGTAACCTCCAGGGTTCGAAATTAACGAGGGCTTGGGGCAAAATGCCCTCGAAAATTGACCAAATGCCCTCGACAATCAGTCAAGGGGGGCAAGAAAAGCCCCAGACAGTTTACTAATTATATATATAATTATATATATGCTCTACAGTGCGAGCATTTCCCTCGTATTTGCCCCTAATAATGTGTGTGTGCGAACCGGAAAAATCATTTACTTGCAGTGTGCGAGACGAGTGAAGATTACAAAACAGCTCTGCTGTTAATAGTTCAGAAATTCAGTTTTTGGGTGGAATGCAAGGAGGGAGGGAGGCGGGCCCGCTGCGTGTTACAGGGTGCTTGAGAGGTGCACCGTGCGAACGCAGACAGACAGAGAGCTCTGCTCTGCTTTCATCAAGCATGCATAGTGTAACATAATTTACACTGCTATCTTAACGTTAGCAAGCTAAGCATCTGCATAGCGCGACCTGTGTAACGTTAAGTAACTTGTGTTCGGCGGGGAAAGACCGTTCCATTTGTAATACAACTCCAAAGAATAACATCCAAATCCGATCCCGATGCGCATTTCCTTCATTCCACAGCGCTGAGCGCACAACGTATTTCATTGATCGATCTGGCCAGAGCCTATACTCACAAACGTTGCGTGTGTGGGGTTTTTCATGTATCAATTTGAAACAAGCCTCTTGACTGTTGGAATTATGGATGTTAAAAATAAAATAGCTAATAATATTATTCAATATTAGACATTCATTGATCCAGAGGCAACCGGCTATTCGTCTGCTATTTGTAGATATATCAAGACAACAACACAACTTGCCCTCAGGGACAATAATATTTAATCTATTTAGATAGAGTATGTATGTATTATTTACAGATAATTGAAGGTACCTCAAAACATGAAACCAAGCCATGATGTCACACATCGTGTGTGTGTGTTACTTGAACAATTGTCACTGTGCTCCTAAATTTCTGTGTGCTCCTAAATTTGTATTTAGATTTTATTTATTAACATTTTATTTAGGAGCACATGTGCTCCTTGGGAAAAAGGTTAGCGTAGAGCCCTATATATGGAGACATTAACATGTTATCAAACATGGGGACGAAGACTAGGGCTGGGCGATATGGAAAAAAATCATATTGCGATAACGATATGATAATGTTATCATATTTCTCGATATCGATAATTATCGAATTGTTATAAGTATTACAAAAAATGTGTGTTTTTTTTTTTTTTTAACATGTATGTTTATTTTGCAGCAATTCTTTGTCATTGCCGCCATCTTTAGTGTTACATCCCCTCACACTCCAGTTCTCAGGCTGCAGCTGGTTTAAAAGCGAAAGTAAACCGGCTTCTCTGCTGGCTGTGGCTCCAGGGGAGTTGAACAGTTCTGGCTCTGCTCGTTTATTTTCGATCTTTTGGCGCTTTTTTGGTGGACAAACCACCGCACATGTGCACCGTGACTCGTGACTGGAGTCTAGTTCTGCTAGCACACATAGCCTACTGTGTACAGACGGTTTCAAACTGTATTTTAAATTAGAAAGCAAACAAAATAAATGGACAAGAGAAAAATAAATCTCAATTTGGTCAGTATTGTCATTTGGACAAGCAAAGCCATTACTTTAAGTTGCAGGCAAGAAAGACAAGTCTGTCCACCACCTCTGGTTTTAAAACTGCCCTGTCGATTTTTTTTTTATTTCGATATTCCATATCGATTATTAAAATATATCGCGATATTTATCGTTATCGTTATATCGCCCAGCCCTAACGAAGACTGTAAAAAAAGTGTCAACGATGTTTTATAATCTTTGTTAATTTTCATTATAAAAATGTTGTGCCCCCGAAATACAAAAAAAAGCCCCCGAAAATCAATTAAGGGGGGCAAAAAAAGCCCTTGAAAAAAAATGTTAATTTCTAACCCTGGTAGCCTCTGTGATGCTACTAGAGTTTTGTCTACTAATTAACATTTATTTAGATCTTAGTTAGCTAGCTAACCTCTATGTTGCTAACATCCTGTCTGTGACTTTTCTCAAGAGTTTTGTAAAACAGAATATCATCCTTCAATAAGTCAACAGTTGCCTCATGTCTTTCCTCAGATCAATGTGCAACATACATCATTGCGTAGGTCTGATCTTGGTCTTTCAGAAAATGTAAAAACTAAAAAGTCAAAAAAGCTTTTTTAGTCCCTACATTTCCCACAATCCTTGTGCGCTGTTTACACTTTCTGTCATGGCGTCGTCCACCGATGTCAAAATAAAGAGTCTAGTTTATCTCCGTTTTCCAAGATTTAGAAGAAAAGCCATTCCAACTTCTCAAGTTTCTTTAGATGATGAAAAAAATACATGATCCAATGTATATGAATTGGAATGGATAACGATTAGCGATAGTAAAACAAATGTTAGCGTAATCTACCTGCCAAAGTCTCCTACCCATAGAACCATGATCCTGCCCTACTCTTTCTTGGCACGGAGTGAGTGTTCAGAGTAAAATGCAGATCGGTGTCACATTTAATGCAGGTCGATGTCAACCAATACGGCGAGCAGCTTTCTGTGTGACACCGATGTGCAATGCGGACGTCCGCTTTAAGTCCGCGCGGACCTCTGCGGAGTCCGTTACGGCATTCCACGTACGTTGCGCCCGACTCTGTGGGAGCCTTTAGAATTACAGTTGACCAGCTAGAGACAATGACTGAACTCTGATCTTTCTTTTATTAAGTAGAGAGTGCAGGAAGTCGGCCGGGTAGCGCAGCGGACTAAGCGGCTGTCTACCACCGCATAGACACCGGTATCGAATCCGGCTGTCAGCGTTGCCTCCGGCTCGGGCCGGTCGTCATACTGACACAATTGGCAGTGTCAGCGGGTGGGAAGCCGGTGGGTGGTATTCTGGTCGTTGTAAACAGCGACTCCTACAGGTCGGTCAGGGCGCCTGCACAGCGAGGGAAGGAACTGGGTAAGGTAGTGTGATCCTCCCATGCGTTACACTTCCCCGGTGAGAGTCCTCGCTGTCAGGTGAAAAGAGGCTGCTGGCTGTCTCCTATGTATCGGAGGAAGCATCTGATAGACTTCAGGGCTCCCTAGACCGACCAGTGGGGGGCACATGCGCGCAACGACCAGTAAGGGGAGGGGGGAATTGGCATAACGACTAAATTGGGATGGGAGGAAAATACAGAAAAATAGGAGGAGAAAAGGTCGATAAAAAAAAAATTTAGGAGGAGAAAAAGTGGATACAAAAAAAGTAGAGAGTGCAGAGGACCTCAATCTGATATGGGTGGGAATCACCAGATGCCCCAAAATACGATATTATCTAAATACGATAGTATCACAAATGAATACGATAGTATTGCAATTTTAAACATTTTGCAATATGCAGAGTATTGTGATGACATCTATTGATAATATCTATTGCGATTGGTTGAGAGTTTTTTGTGTGGACCCGATTCCAGGCCATTGCACCCCAGCCTCCCATCAGCTGTCCTGATTATCACACCGTGGTTCCAGCATCTTCACACTAAGTTCTCATTCCCAGACGTCATTTAGTATCCTGGTTTACGATGAGCAAAGATGATCATAAGTCATAAGTTCCACCGCTGTGCTGTTTGTAGGGAACCTCATATTGTCGTTCATATAATCTAACATGCATTTCCACAAAATATGTATTCAGTGAATCTCTTACTTAAATCAATATTGTGGTTTCGGAATAGTCTTTGCAGGTTAAGTATTTTAAGTTAAGTATTATTGCCCATTAGGCCACCATTGTGTAGAATAGTGTAGTGAGTCTGGCTTACACAATGTTGTAACTAAGTGATTTGCTGAAAAAGATAATCGTGTTTGTGCAAAGATCACTAGATTTATCAACTTCTAACTCTGTTTTCACATGAGTGCATTTCCTGGTTGATAAGAAGTCGATGGTGCCGTCGTGTTTACTTTACTTTTACTTATCCTCTTCGTCCCGGTTGGGGCATAAGGCCGCAATCATACACTGCCACTGAATCCTGTCTCGTGCTTTGGCCTGCGCTTCGTCCCAGGAAATACCCATCTCCTTCAGCTCCATCATCGTCGTGTTTAGGGCTGTCACCATTCATCGACCATGTCAATGTAATCGGCGATGAAATTTAGTCTATTTGCATATTCATGATCGATGCATCGTATTGTTGTTATTTGTATGCCTTTTGCGGTGGAAATGGCAGACATTCAAAGTCATAACATGTGCATCGTATATATAATCTAACTAGTGCGCAACTGCGCAATGAATCACGTTCGAAATATAAATAACTTATCTTAAACCATTATTCGTGATTCCGTCTAGAGCCAGGACTCGACAGTCACAGTACGCATTTCGCACGCATTTGATAACTTCCGTGTTTCAGTTTATGGTTCGTTGATCTGATTGGTTGAAGTTAGCCTGTGATAGACAGATGGCCATGTATTTTTTTTAAAGTGCCCGCCCTTTTCCCAAACAGTTTCCAAGGATAAGAAGAAATAGTGGAAAGGAATCCCAGCCTGAGCATGACGCATGAATTTATTTTCGTAGCCGCAGTTTGCGAAGACGCTCTCTGATTGGCTTAGCTCCGAAGGGCTCTTCCACCTTGTACATATATATTCTCTGCTTCAAAGTGTTTATGCTTTGGCCCTCTTTCGAAGTGGGTTATGCTTAGAGTTTATCTTTAGAGCAGGGCGATGGACCACCAGCCCTGATTCCAAACTCTAAGCATAACCCACTTCGAAAGAGGGCCAAAGCATAAACACTTTGAAGCAGAGAATATATATGTACAAGGTGGACATTTCTATCCCAGAGCCCTTCGGAGCTAAACCAATCAGAGAGGGTCTTCGCTGTACGCGGGCTAGCCAATCAGAGAGCGTATTCGCAAACTGCGGCTACGAAAAAAAAATCACGCGAGCATGACATAAGATAAAAATGGCTGCCATGTTAATATGGTCAATGTTGTTTTTTCTCCTAACCTCATACAATGCGGTTGAGCAGCAGAGTATACTGTAGGTTGAGGTATACTTGCCAGGTAGGGCACCACTCAACCTGCATCCCTCTCCTCCTCCTTTCTCTCTATTTCTCCCTCCTCCTCCTGTCTCTCTCTCGACTGAGCAATCTCCTGTCACACACACACACACTTTCTCAAAGCTTGTGAATACATAATATTTTCATTTATATTTCAAGGTTTGTTGTTTATTGATCTGTGCTAAGGGAGGAACACTTCCCCTCACAAACCAGCGTGTATCATTCGTGTAATAGGATGGAAAAACACCGCGCCTCAGTGGACACGTTGAGAGAGAGGAGGACATGTTATGGAATCCGGACCGTCGGGTCCGCTTTCCTTCAGCGTGGTGTCGTCTACGTTCTATTTCCCGCCAAACACGGATTACAGCTGAGCTGCAGATTCTCCCTGCAAAGGCGATCGCCCCTCGCGCGGTGTTTCCGCTTGATGCCGTCTAGTAAGCCATGGGAGAGGAGTAGGCTCCAGCAGAGAAACATCTCATCCAGCTAGTAACCATTCACGTTACATTACAATACATTTCCCCTTTCCATGCATTATGTACGGAATGTTATGTATATATGTACCGGTATATACAAGGCGTCATGCTCCTAATAGATGTATATCGGAATATGTTTTAGCCTGTTAGACTATATGGACATCTTCACACATTAGATTAGACAAACATGTATTGTGATTATACAGCACAAGTACAGTACAATGAAAATAAGTTTGCTAAATGTAACAGTAAAGTGCAACAGCAATATGCAATGTACAGGTGGTTAAACTGGGTACAACATATACAAATTAGTACTACTGAGTGTAGTGCTAATCAGATGTATGTACAGAGTTGTAGTATAATAAATAAAGACAGTATGCCTACTATTGGCCAGCAGCGTACTAGTAAGAGTAGGATATTTACAGATATAATAAAGGACTCTGTGCACGTAAGTAGGGATGCACAGAATATTCAGCCACCGAAACATATCGGCCGGAAATGGTTAAAAAAGGCCCTTTCGGCGGAACAAATATCACAGAATGTCAAAGAACAGGGTAACCTAACGTGTTGTTGTGATGGCGTAATCAAAACGCATTTCATTAGACACAGACCAGCTCGGAACTTCAATTGAATTGATGCGAGCCGCTAAGCTAACTAAGTTAGCCGCCAAGCTAACTAATGTCAGCCGCCGCTAAGCTAACGTTAGCCGTACCCTAGACAGCGGAGTGAATCCACGACACCATTAGTGAGGAAAGGGGGGGGGGGGGGTTATATTGACGAGGCTTGACAACAGAGGTTCAAAGATAACTTCACATTTATTGGCTATTCGTTTCTTTATATTGCTTCATGCATCAAGCTCCTCCAGCTTCCAAACCTGTGGTAGTGTGACATCATCAACTACGGCAACTAGGAAGCTCAAAACTCAAACCTAATTTTGTCCAGTAACACTTGAAAAGAGATATTATTTTCTATATTATCTACTGGCCTAGATCTTTATGCAGTTTTAAAGCACCTTGGCTTTATTCTGAATGCACTTTGTTCTGAATGCAATTTTATTGTAGTTATCCTACAGAGAAAAGAAAATTCACTTGACTTTAATGCACATTTTGTGAGTTTTTTTTTTTTATCCACTTTTTTTTCTCCTTTCTATTTTCCATCCCAATTTCACTGTGCCAATTCTCCCCTCCCCTGTCTTGAACGTTGCTCGCATATGCCCCCCCACTGGCCGATTGTAGGGAGGATAGAAGCCTTGCATCACGTGTCCCCTCCGATACACGAGGAGGCAGCCTGTCACATCTTTTCACCTGCCAGCGCGGACTCATTGGCAAGGTGTAACGTGTGGGAGGCTCACACTACCCCCGCCATTTCCTGTCTCTGCTGTGCAGTCGTCCCCCAACCGACCTGTAGGAGTCGCTGTCCACAACGTCCAGATTACCACCCATCGACTTCCACCCGCTAACTCTGCCAATTGAGTTAGTATGACGGCCGGCCCAAGCTGGAGGCAACGCCGACAGCCGGATTCGAACCCGGTGTCTCTTGCGTTGGTGACGAGCGCAATGTCCGCTGCGCCACCCAGCCGCCCTACAAAGAGAATTTTTTTAAATTGTACAATCTTTCAGCAGTCAGTCTGGAATTAAATGTATGTATTCAAAAGTGCTGAATAAATGTTTTATGGACCCACAAGTGATTATTAACTCATTGGACGGCACCGCTTAAGTGCGCGAGAGGGCGCTAGAGCGCCACCGCTTTAATCAATGGGAGGACTGGGAGATTTGCAAGTGCTTAAAATATATCTTAAATTATGGCTATGGGTCTAATACACTTGTCGATTATCAGTGAGTTGCTTGCAGTCAACATGTAGAAAACGGATTGTTTTTTCATCGGTACATTTCCGTTTTATACCGTTTTGAATACGAGTATAGTTTTGGTGATTTCTAGTAATTCCAGAGAAAGACGCGGTAATAGCCCTTTAGTGGATTACACAAAACACGTTGTCATTTTCCGGCTGATTATCGAATCTTCCTGAAATCAACGCTAGATCATCATTATTGTGATTCCTCGTGCATACATGAAATGGCCCTCGTAGCGCGGCGCCCCCCCCCCCCACCTCCTGCACCCAACAGAAAACAGCCACACATACACACACAGATACAGCGTCGATCGGGGTAGAAATACATATCAGATCAACGATCAAATTTATATATAATGTTCTTCTTACCTTGTATCTGATGTAATGCAAAAGAAATAATCCAATTATCTGATCGCCATTTGAAGTACTGGGCGCAGAGTTCTGTGCCACGTTCAAGGGGGGGGGGGGGGGGGGCAGCCTCGCAGATCTATCGTTGAAATCGGGTTACCTCGCCTGATTATTTAAACCACGCCCGCACGGCTTGGATCGTCCCAGAAAAAAAACGATACTATTCCCAGTGGAGTGTAATACTAGCCGGAAGGCGTAGGGGGCGGTATTTGCCCTTTTGCGATCTCAGACCCATTCCCAACGATAACATCAGGCTGGATGGATGAAAATGAATGGATATCGCTAATAAAATAAATAACGACCAAAACCCGACTATACTCGTGATTGGCGCTGAATGAGTTAATATTATTTAAGTTTAGTTTTGTCATAATCATGTATTTTGCCATAATCAGGTACTGTAGCTGAACAACATTGGTAAAAAATAAATACATTATATATATATATATTTATATTAATCATATTCTGCCTTTCGGTTTTCGGCCAACTGTTTCCTATTTTCGGTATTCGGTTTTGGCCAAGAATTTCCCATTGGGTGCATCCCTACAGGTAAGTACAGACGGGTGAGGATGGGTATATAATATGCAGTGAGAATAAATAAATACATAAATATATATATATATACAGGTGCAGCTCGATAAATTAGAATATCGTGGAAAAGTTATTTTATTTCAGTAATTCAATTAAAAAAGCGAAACTCTCGTAGATTATAGATTCATTACACACAAAGTGAAATATTTCAAGCCTTTATTTGTTTTAATTTTGATGATTATGTCTTACAGTTCATGAAAGCCCAAACATCTGTATCACCAATAAAAAATAAAAAATAGATGTATTTTTCTTTTGTATATAGAAATGTCGCCCTTCTGAGAAGTATGTTCATGTATGTTCACTCAGTACTTGGTTGGGGCTCCTTTTGCACAAATGACTGCATCAATACAGCTAAATATATAGACTTTTCCACGATATTCTAATTTATTGAGCTGCACCTGTATATTAGGGCTGGGCGATTCTTGCTAAAATGTGAATCATGATTTTTATCTTTTTTTTTATTCTCTCTCACGATTCTTATTTTTTCAATAAAATCATTTATTGCACTCTTTCTTAAACAGACAACATAACATATATCAAAGTGCTTCACCTAAACTTAAAAGTATCTTGTAACATACAAAATAACTCAAGTCAGAATAGTCATCATTTAAAAAAGTGAAGTAAAAAATAAATAAAAAATGTAATACTTAAAAAATCTTCATAACTTAGAAATGAGATTACATAGGTCTATCAATCGATTAATTGCCCAGCCCTTATATATATATATTAGTGGTGTCAATAGATTTTTTTTTTTTTACTAATTAATCTCACAATTTTCTGTAATTAATCTAGTTTAAAAATAGCATTTTTCTACTTAAGAGTAAATTAAGACTGAAGCTTGTAACAGATATTTACTTGAGTAAAATCATGGAATGAATGTAAAATCAACACAAAAAGTATATTTAGATTCAAAGACTATTTTAATAACTTTCTTTGAATACAGTTTCTCTCCTGTGAAATACAAATGTTCAACAAAACCATCAACATTGACTCAGCTAGACCTCTTTCTTATATCCGCGGCGAATATACTGCTGAAAGTTCAGAACGTTGAAGATTTTTCACTCTATAGATTAATCTAGATTAATTTATTTTAATGCTTTAAATTATTTAAATTAATCTCAAGTTAAAGCATACATTTTGACAGCCCTAATATATATATATATATATATATATGGTATATACCTGCTCATCAGGAGCAATTAGGGGTTAAGTGTCTTGCTCAAGGACATGCTGCCCGGGTGGAGCGGGAATCGAACCGAACCTTCCGACTACCAGGCTCTATCTTCTGAGCCACTTTAGGATTTGGGGTGTTCCTGTGCCCCTACCTCTTTTATTTGTTGTCGCTTGCGTCATCACACTGATAGCATCATCCCTGTGCCTGGCTGAGAGCGAGGAGGGCAGGAACATAGCAGGCAGAGGAGATGGCGACGCAAGCATCACTGATTAACGTTGAGCTGATGGAGAGGGTAAAAGAGAGGAGCTGGCAGAGAACAAGACAGTCCCACAATCCCCCCTCTTTCTCTCTCTCTCTCTCTCTCTGGGCTGCTGTGACGGAAGCACACCTTTCTGCATTCTGTTTATCTTCCGGGCAGGAGAGAAAAAGGTTGTCTTGACAAGATTAAACAAAAGCATGGAAATCCTTTCTCCTTCATGAATCGACTTAAGGAACACGCCAACTTTTTGGGAAATTTGCTTATTTGCCATCTACCCTGGAGTTAGACAAGCAGATACATACCCTTTTCTTCTCTGTGCATGCATTAGGCTTAGGGAACAGCCGCACCGTTAGCCTAGCTTTTTCAAAAAGCAACAGGGCTTTTGAGGTGATGAAATCACTGCGCCCGCTGTCCAGGCAGCAGTGGTTCGGCAAAAAAAAAATTCAGAGTATATATCTGCTTAGAAAACGAAAATGTAATTAATTTTTTTTATCCATGTGGTAAATACACGGGTCACAACATGTTTACAGGAACGTTTTGGAGTTTTATTTGGAGTGTATTTCGTGACTGTTGGGAACTAGGCTACACTGGCACACCTACTTCCAGTTAATGACGCTAAGCTAGGCTAACAGTGCTGCTGTTCCCTTTGCCTAATGCATGCACATAGAAGAAAAGGGTATGTAATCTGCTTGTCTAACTCCAGGGTAGATGGCAAATAAGCAAATTTCCCAAAAAGTTGCCATGTTCCTTTAAGAGGTGGAGGACTGAGTCAGTGATATCGTGCATTGTAACGTGTATAGGTGTAATGTTGTATAATGCAAACAGAAATCACAAGCACCAAACTAAACTAACGGCGTCCCATACGCAGAGCGCCCAGCATCTGAGCTCTGCAAGTCTTTTAATGGGAGCACGGGAACGCTGATTATCACTCCAGCCACGCCCACCTCCAGTACCTGTCAACACGACAACCACCCAGGCGGACAATGGAGACAGAGTGGAATGGGTCGTAATACACACAATTAACATAATCTCAAGATTCACTGTAAATAAAGTGTTGTTTGATACATACAATAAATACATAGGCTTATCATTATTATATGTTAAACTACACTGTAGGTTATGTTTCTAGGCCCTGCAAAAACCAAATAAGCTGATGCATACAAAATATACGCAAAATGTAAGTCCTTCACACATTATTTTACTACTGATGACGCAATGAGGGGTAAATATTTCAACCCCTTCCCCTTGTAACTCTGTTCTGAAGTGCCACTACCCAGTTGAGGGTACTACAAAAACCTATAAATTACATCACCATACTAGTCCAAAACTTATGGGAAAACTGCTTCAACAATCCTCCTCCTACTAATCAGAGGAAAGCTGGTTCTGTTTCTGTACGAGAAGCCAATTTTCTAGAATTGAAATGTAAATTTCTCATCGAGCCAGATGCCAAGATATTTCTACACAGTGACTCTCTCTCAATGCTAGAACCACTTACAGTGCATATATGCAAACCATTATATTCAATACGTCTGGCACTAGGAAACAATGGCTTGACAACCATTCAAGGAAGAGACCATGTAATTGAAATTTATGGTGAAGAGGGCAACCGTTTAGTCGCCGTCGACTAAAGACGCACTTCTTCAACCATTATCTGAATTAAAAAAAAAAAAAAAAAACCTAACCCTAACTAACCATACTGTCATGCACTTGTCCTAATAAACTAACCTACACTGTAGCACTCAACACTTTGATGAACATTGTTACTCAGCTGATAGAGTTGTGCTCTTCCTGATGGCTTGTCGTACAGAACTTGTAAGTCGCTTTGGATAAAAGCGTCAGCTAAATGACTAAATGTAAATGTAAATGTAAGAGGGCGGGACCCAAAAGGTAATCGCTATCTATCCTAACCAGTACTAGATCATCTATCTATCCAAACCAGTACTAGGTCATCTATCTATCCAAACCAGTACTAGATCATCTATCTATCCAAACCAGTACTAGATCATCTATCTATCCAAACCAGTACTAGATCATCTATCTACCCAAACCAGTACTAGATCATCTTATCTATCCAAACCAGGGTTCGAAATTAACGGGGGCTTGGGGCAAAAATGCCCTCGAAAATTGACCAAATGCCCTCGAAAATCAGTTAAGGGGGGCAAGAAAAGCCCCCGACAGTTTACTAATTATATATATGCTCTACAGTGCCAGCATTTCCCTCGTATTTGCCCTATGTGTGTGTGCGAACCGGAAAAATCATTTACTCGCAGTGTGCGAGACAAGTGAATATTACAAAACAGCTCAGCTGTTAATAGTTCAGAAACTGGACTGAAATTCAGTTTTTGGGTGGAACGTTTGTTGCAAGGAGGGAGGGAGGCGGGGCTCGCTGCGTGCTACAGGTACTTGAGAGGTGCGAACGCAGACAGACAGAGAGCTCTGCTTTCATCAAGCATGCATAGTGTAACATTAAGTTACACTGCTATCTTAACATTAGCAAGCTAAGCATCTGCATAGCGCGACCTGTGTAACGTTAAGTAACTTGTGTTCCGCGGGGAAAGACCGTTCCATTTGTAACACAACTTCAAAGAATAACACCCAAATCCGATCCCGATGCACATTTCCTTCAATCCACAGCGCTGAGCGCGCAACGTATTTCATTGATAGATCTGGCCAGAGCCTATACTCACAAACGTTCCAGTGCTGTCTTCGGGATAATTTTAATCCAAACGTCCATTCAAAACTTGTATTATGAAATAATTCTGGGATGTCTGACTATTTCCCTATGCATTGGTGCGAGTTCAGCTGACAGTCCATAAAGTCCATGACATAAGTTCATGAGATGCTCTGTTCTTTTGTTGTGTTTGAGGTGGATGTTGTTGAGTGTGTGGGGTTCATGTATCAATTTGAAACAAACCTCTTGACTGTTGGAATTAGGGATGTTAAAAATAGCTAATAATATTATTCAATATTAGACATTCATTGATCCAGAGGCAACCGGCTATTTGTCTGCTATTTGTAGATATATCAAGACAACAACACAACTTGCCCTCAGGGACAATCATATTTAATCTATTTAGATAGAGTATGTATGTATTATTTACAGATAATTGAAGGTACCTCAAAACATGAAACCAAGCCATGTCACACATCGTGTGTGTGTGTGTGTGTTACTTGAAACATTTTCACTGTGCTCCTAAATTTCTTTGTGCTCCTAAATTTGTATTTAGATTTTATTTATTAAAATTTTATTTAGGAGCACATGTGCTCCTTGGGAAAAAGGTTAGCATAGAGCCCTATATATGGAGACATTAACATTACGTTATCAAACATAGGGACGAAGACTGTAAAAAAAAGTGTCAACAATGTTTTATAATCTTTGTTAATTTTCATCATAAAAATTATGTGCCCCCGAAATACAAAAAAAAGCCCCCGAAAATCAATTAAGCCCTTGAAAAAAAATTGTAATTTCTAACCCTGATCCAAACCAGTACTAGGTCATCTATCTATCCAAACCAGTACTAGATCATCTATCTATCCAAACCAGTACTAGATCATCTATCTATTAGGGTTCCTTGAACCATTACAATTTTATAGCATTGAATCGAATTTAATCGGAAATCGATTAGATTCGGGACCTTGTGAATTGGAATTTAATCTGAAATCGATATCAATTCGGGACCTTGTGAATCTAATCGATTCGGGAAATCAGTGGCGATACCCACCCCTAATCCTTTTATATCTATCTATACTATATATATATAATATGTATAATAGTGTACATAGGACTCATTACCTTTTGTATTTTATCTTCGTACTTTTGTCATGTCTATTTTATTCTATTATTATTTGTATTTTTTGCACAATCGAAGCGGGCATGGCCACCTTCATTTCACTATGTATTGTGTATGTATGTGATGAATAAACCTCTTGAATCTATAAACCTACTCTTACTAGTTACGCTGCTGGCCAGTATGACTTACTGCCATAGTGTCTTTATACCCGTATCACTGTACATATTAATACTACAACTCTGTACATACCGGTACATCTGATTAGCACTACACCCAGTAGTACTAATGTATATATTGTATATATCCAGTTTAATCACCTGTACATTGTATATTACTATTGCACTTTATTGTTACATTTGCATTCTGGTTAGATGCCAGACTTCTTTTCGTTGTACTGTATGATGACGACAATACATTTTAATCTAATCTAATACGGTCTCTAAAGAGGAGGAACGGGAGGCTCTTCATCAGAAGTGGTATTATGACACAGAGGTACCACATCACTGTGGAACGGGCATCCATACACGCATCCATATACACACCATCAGTGGCATCAGTAGCATCATGCTGAGTGTTTGTAAATAGATCTGTGTGGAGGAAACTGTACATTAACTTGAAGAAGCCGCATCATCACCTCTTATCGGCATGAACCCGTGCTTTGGAGCTGTATAAAAATACCCTATCTGGACTCTTTTACCGTTTTAATTTTAAGGGGGGGGGGGATTTATCACCAGCCTCCGCTTGGATGCCGTCAATGTATTTACAGCCCGAGCAATTCTGTTGTCACATTTTCGCCGCCCTCGTGCATCTTCCGAAAAGGCCTTCCCTGTTACGCTAGATAGGAGGCCTGCGTGTGGGGGAGGGGAGGGGGGGGGGGGGGGCGGGGGGGGCGGGGGGTTGCAGGTGAAGTAGTGGAAGCTTTAAATCAATCAAACTGTCTCAGGAGGAGGTCGCTCAGGGCAGCACATAACTCCATCTGCAGCTCCCAAACCCCCAAAGCCTCTATCCGACAGCCCTTTCTCTGGGAGCTAAGCAGATTCTTTTTTTTTTTCTCCAACAAAGGCTAAAGTAATGTCCTCCTGCCATTAACTCAAATGGGATTTATGAATATTTCACTGCCTGATTGTGTGTCTGTGTGAGTGTGTGACCCTTAGTAGCACATCAGGGGGTGTATGAATCACAGCTGTCCCTCCCGTGGGGACATGATGGCTGAGGGCAGATTGTGCCTCTTCTCCTTGCTCAGGCAGACAGGAAGCAGGCACCCGTTGGGCAGAAATTTGGCTGCCATTGTGAAGGTCAGAGCTCCCAGCAGGCTGTGCGCTCTGCGCTCCCAGGACATCAAGGCACAGCACTGGCCGCACTGCGGACCTCACGGTTTATAGGCTGTCCCTTCTATCACCCCCCTCCCCCACTCACCTGCAAAGTCCTTTGCTGTCAGGGGGCTGTGCAGGTAATTCTTAAAAGGAAAATCAACCCTTCGACACAGTCCAAATATGCTTTTACTATGATCTTGGACAGTCTAGCCTTGGTTTGGGAACGGACATCTCTCTCCCAAACCCCCCCCCCAGAAAACCTAATTTGTCGTCCTGTGAAATCCATCCCTCATCTCTGATCTGATCTCATTGATTCTACACTTTTTCTGGCTGGAGAGACGTGTTCATGTTCACACGTCCATGTTCAAATCAAGACTGAGCAGCCTGAGATCAGAGGAATATCATGTCCATTCTTTTTTAGGTTGGATGTATTTTCCGTTCCAGTCTAAGAAGCCTTGGTGACTTTGATTTAATTGGATTTCAGCACCCAATGAAGATGTCTCTTTTTTAGATCAAAGGAGTAAAATGTTCATTACTACCACAGCTACGTAAAAGAGGAAATTAACTAAACTATTATAATCTTGTGCTCAATTTCAGTCAAAGGGCACAAATATCCTAATCATAGACCTAATGCTTAGAAGTAGAGTATCCAATATGAGCAGCTTCAGTGCTACAACGTGCACTAGGTCCAAAAGTAGGAAACAGAACGGACACGGACATGGAAGAAAAAACTAAGAATACCCCCTGCCACCGCTGCTATGAAACAGCTACAGAGGATACAGAAAGAAATAGTAACGTCAGAAGAATGATGGGCAAATCGCATATTATTAGGATGAAATGTTAGAAAACATTCAGACAGATTTATTAGCACGACTTATCTTTCGCTAAACGAGCAATCCTGTCCCCAAACCCGTCCAAAGCAGCTGGCTGATCCTCTGCAAAACTACTATCCACACAGAATCGTGTAAAAAATGTGGCCTCATCCCGCTGGCCTCCCGCTGGCCGGGACAAGTCCTGAGGCAACTGACAAAGTGTCCCTGACGCTAATGATGAAGGGACTCGGCCCTTAAGAATTGTTTAACTAGACGATCTAAGGGTTAACAACGTGTCATTTATTTCTTTATTAATTTTGGTCTGATTCATTTCTTAGTAAGTTTGTTATGTATTGGTTTGTTCTTTATTTCATACATATTACTATTACTATTCATACATATGATATTACTACCTACTATGCTAATCTGTCTATACTACTGTGCACTCAAGACTAGCACCAAAGTTCAACACTGTTTGCCAGAGTTGTACCCTTCCTGCTGACTTGTACATAATTTGTACTGTAAGTCGCTTTGGATAAAAGTGTCAGCTAAATGTAAAATGTACTTAAGTTATTTCCTAAAATGATGAGTACATTTTTGGCACCTAGCCCAGTCTCCTACTTACAATGATGTTTTCAATCAGCAGAGTTCTTTTCACAGGCCATGCTGTTCTTCATACCGGTGCCTCCGTTTTAGGGGCTGCATACTAAAATGGTTGATTAAAGAAGGGATACACCGATATGAAATGTTTTTGGCCAATATTTATTTATCAATATGAGTTGGTCTTAAAGGGGAACTATTTTACTATTTCTTTCACTATTTGGGCACTTTTACACAATTCCTGTGAGTCTATGGAACACCTCTGTAATATATATATTTTTTAATTCATTGTTTTGTATTTCTAATCAAGTCCTCAAAAACAGCATTTTTCTACCTCAAGATCTTAAGCCGTTTTGAGCCTGGGCTCCAACCACAATGGTTGCACCTGGTTCGCCTGAACATTAACATGCAGCGGTGTCTCTCTGACATCACATATCGCGCACATTTTCAAATGACTCAGTTCAGTGAGGGTGAATATTGTGAGAGGAGAATTGGAAGAATGCGCCAATATGAGAATTAGAGACATATATCCTATTAATATAAGTCCACATAGCTAGGAAACAATGTTAAACACTCAAAAAGGCCATTTATAAGATAGTTCCCCTTTAAGTTCCTACGGTAAATTCGGTAATCCCATTTTGTGCCTTTTTTTTTTTAAATTGATCAGACATTAACACAAGTTCCCAAACAAACAAAAAGAAACCTGTGCAGCCAGACAGATGAATAATCTTCAGTTATTCACATAATAACATCAGTTATTCACATAATACCATCATCAGTTATTCACATAACCCTAGTTCTGCTCATTGGAACCATGACTATAAATGGGGGAAAAAAATCACTATCGGCCGATTCTGATGTGGTCGCTGATATATCGTGCATCCCTAAATTGAAAACTTAATCGTACTACTCTAACTGGCTATGTCCACTTCTGGAATTATAAGAAAATGGTGTGTCAGTGTTGTCATAGAAACGTTAGAAAATGTCTTCCACTGGGAAAATAAATCACGTTGTCAGAAGTAGCCTTGTTGTCTCCTAGTGCTGATCAGCTTCTGGGAGAATGTCCTCTTCTGAGGTTCACTTCAATTACAAGTTCACTTGCTTTTCTCTCTCCCAT